>NC_054380.1:50855428-50967928 GCF_017654675.1 Xenopus laevis
TGTAATGGTAGATAATAGAATGTTATTTTCTGATGTCAGTATTTCTTTAATGGTTTTTTGAGTACCATAAAAATATTATTATGAAGTATGGTAGCCTCCATGATAGTATGACAAATGTATGTAGGCCTATGTATCTCTACAGTTATGGATGAAGACTGTAAGCTACATAGCTGTCTCTATGTGGAGACTGGTTAGAAGATAAATGATAAACAGGCACAAATTACTGTGAGAACAGTCGGGTTAAGGAATTTCCCAAGAAGGGAAGGAATAACAGTTTATATTACAGTGCTGGGTAGGGATGTGCGAAATTTTTCGCCTTATTTCACCTCAAAAATGACACCCATAGACAGTGGCGGAACAACCGGGGGAGCAGGGGGTGTGAGCGGGCCAGGGCCCGCACCCCCTCAGGGCCCCCCGGCAGACCGCGCGCCGCTGACAAACGCGGGCAAATGCCCGGAGGGGGCGGGACCGGCTGTGCGTCACGCACCAGGGCCCGCCCCCCTCTAGTGATGCTTCTGCCCATAGACTTGTATGGCGTTGTGCGTCAAAAAAAAAAAAAGACGCCCGTCAAAACAATTTTGTCGTGCGCCAATTTTTTTTTACGCCAATAGACTTTAATGGGCGTCAGCGACACTTCGCCAGCGGTGAATTTTTGGCAAAACAAAACAGGTCAAATTCGCCCATCCCTAGTGCTGGGATAGATTTGGAAAGCCAGTACACCACTGGTCACTGATTTAACTTAACAGGGTCGAATCGGTGCCCTACTACTAAATAAAGAATACAAACAAGGCATTTTCTCTGGGCTGGCTCTCAAAAGCCACTTCTGTCACATATTCGGTTTCACAAATTAGTCCCTCTAACCAATGAGTCCTGACCTTACTGGCAAATGTATTTTCCTTCCTGTTTCAAGGATGGTCGTTCTCTCAAAAAAACTTTTGGTGGTCTTTGAAGTGGTTAAGGTACCTATACTATCTCAGCACTGAATGGACTGCCCTGAGATTCTGAATTTAGTCATATTACTCTCTGGATTTAACCCTCACAGATGTTACTCTGCAGACCTGGGACAGCTGGGTAACCCAGGATGTGATTAAGAGGGGGTAGGTGTTTGCTTTTTAATATCAAATACAGCACTGGACAGCATATATTTATACATATTTAATAATGTTTTAAGATTTTACTCACTTAGTTGAAGAACAGAGAATCCGCAAAGGCTGCACCAGGGGATTTTTTCAAAAGTACTCCAGTATTCCATTTTTGTGAAGTAAAGGATTATAGGGATGCAGGTGATAAATAGAACATTAAATATGCCTAAAACTGATAAAAATAAGGCTGCTTCACCAAAACTAGCACCACCAAGGATAAGTTTAAACAATACCTGCAACAAACATAAAAAGAAAATAAATAAATGGATACTGATTAAATTTTGACACTCTCCCAGGAATATAAGAATATATAATATACTGTATCTTTAAAAACATGTTCTAAAGGGAATAGACCTATCAGTATCCTGTAATGGTAGTGCAAGTGGATGTATATACTGTATGTGCAGCATGTGAATGCCACTAAACTCAACACTGGCAACCCAGCTTTCATTTTATGTGGTCCCGCAGTACTTCAAATAAAGTATCTGTAATGTGTGTCAACATTTCAACACATGCTAGTGACATATTCACAGTGTTTATACAAATTTGGGAATCACATACTAAAGGCAGAATAACTGCAATTACATTTTTATTATGCGTCCACACAACATGTTTCGGGCACCAAGGCCCTTTTTCAAGTGAAAAAGGGCCTTGAAAAAGGGTCTTGGTGCCCGAAACATGTTGTGTGGATGCACAGTAAAAATGTAATTGCAGTTATTCTGCCTTTAGCACATGATTCCCAAATTCGTATATACACTGTTAATACAAGGTGGAGGACAGTGACGGAGCCTCCAGGGAATCATTACTATGGATTAGCAAAAGTTCAGGTAATGTGTGTAAACCTACTGTTAGTTACATATTCACCCATTTCCAAGCTACAAACACAATTTAAGAGGCCTCTGTCGATTGGAAACGTTGTTCCTGTTTCAAGTTCCATTCCCCACATTGCCAAAATCTCCTCCCAAAAACTATAGCAAAATTGCATACCACAGTAATAATTACTTTTTTTTCATAGTGTTGTAAGCCTAGTAGCTAAGCTGTGGTTTCAGAGCTGGAAAATCTATAATTTGGGGCCAGACATAACATGTGATATGCATTTATGGATACCAGGGTGAAGGGTTAGAATTCAAGAAAGGTTTATGCATTGAAGCAATACTAATGGCAGACTAACGTGTACAAACGGGTCATTTACAGCCACTATCACAGTTGCATCTGTGCAGAATTCCCTGTGGTCAGTTGTGCATAAAATCCCATTTCTTAAAGGCACTTGTGTCAAAATGTGCTCCTTGCACTTCATATACAGTAGTTATGCTTGAAGCCACTGCTTTTCCTCCACATCTAAGGAATTGGGCATACACGTCAGTCTTATGCCAAACACCAGAAATTACTCCAACTGGACTTAAAATAAGTTCATTTAGAAGCAATTGCACTAATTTTGATGCATTGCCTGTAACTCCATCAGGTGCAAGTTCCCCAGGCAAGTGTAATAATGTTGGGTTTCTGAGAAAAAACGTGCACTGTGGGATTGCACACAAAATTGCACTTTGTCTACTGCACTTGCAATTGTAAGCAACCCTTTAAATGTCTACACTTAGAAGCTAACTATAGTGAATAGTAGATCATGAGGGAGCAATGTGGTTTATTACCTCACAGTCCCCCTCCTAACTCAAATAATCCTCAGCAGTTGGTCCCATTTTCTAATTGTAAGACAGAACCTCCACAGGACCTATTTTAATTCTTTCAGATGAACAGCACACATTGGACTCTGAGAGAGATACGTTTTTATGATTTGAATTGCATCTCAAATTGCATTTTGTCCATGAGTTTTCCAATGATACATTTTCTCGCAGAGTTTCTCGCAGAGTTGAATCTTGTATTTTTTTTTTACACTGCAAAAGTTAGCAGTGGAGCACTGTTTGATATAAACACATTCTGTCTAAAATTTTAGACAGAATGTGTTTATATCAAATTGACTTATCACATATCAAATAAATACCTAACATAATTTTTTATAAGAATTTGAGGAGTTTCATAAAATATATCTGAATGATTTGTTCATATACAATTTAAGTTGTTTTTGTTAATGCATAATTCAATTGGTAACAAGTAATAATAGCGGAAAATTACTAACCCAGATCTCCAGCATCCAGCACCCATATGTCAATCTTATCAACTCGTCAGCAGCAGTGACTTACTGCAGCCTTTTTGGCCTCAACTACCACTGCTCCTTGGTTTTTTTCCTGGGGTACAGGCTTCACAATATATTGGGCCTTTCATGGGGAGCAGCTTCCTGATTGCTGACAAATGCCTGGGACACCTTGGTAGCACCCAGGCTCACTGACTTCTCTTCCTTGGGGGTCCTACCGTCCCCTGTCACTGCTGCCTCCTTGCTCCCCTCCCTTTTGTAATCTCAACTGCCACTGCTCCTTGTTTTTTTCCTGGGGTACATGCTTCACAATATATTGGGCCTTTCATGGGGAGCAGCTTCCTGATTGCTGACAACTGCCTGAGACACCATGGTAGCACCCAGGCTCACTGACGTCTCTTCCTTGGGGGTCCCACCATTCCCTGTCACTGCTGCCTCCTTGCTCCCCTCCTTTTGTAATCTTGCCCCCACTCACTAGGTCCAGCAGGACCTCCTCCTCCAGTGGGTCTTTCTCTAGCTCTGTCACTGACCCATCCACACTGAGTTCTCCATCAGATGTATCACTTGCCAGGGTGGTGGTCTGTTCTGTACTCTTCTAATGTCTGCCTCTGATTGGCTTACCCAACCTTCTGAAGCCTTCAAAACAGGTCAGATTCACCTATTACTATTGAGGAGTCATCCCTAATATATTTTTTATTATTCCAGTATACAAGGTACCTTGTAAAGTGCAGACATAGTTGCAGATCCAACCACCAATGCAATGCCTATGACTGAATGACTGTGAAATCCATCTGAGTAAGTCATCATCACAATTCCTGCAATAGCAAAAATAGCAGCTACAATCTAAAGTGGAAATAAAGAAAGACAAGTAGTATTAGACTGTAAAAGCTCATTGCAGATTTCATTAAAGCAATGATACACTCTGCAACTCTGTATAAATTATAATATTGCCAAATACACTCAACGCATTCAAATAATGGCCCAGGGTTCCAGGTCCCAGGCCCCTCACTGAAAAATGTATTTTAAATCAAAAGAAGAACAAGAAATGCACTCTCCACTTGGTACTGGTGCAGTGCAATAATGTCATAGCTAGGAGGGGATCCAACCAAACGTCTTTGTGGAAATGAGCACCCAAACCATTAATCTTGGATGAGTAGTTAAAATTATTTTATTTTGTACAACAATCCAGGTGCATTTTGGTCACCCCCAGCATCACCCCGTGAGCTTTTCCTTTATTGCAAGTAAATTCAAGAGAATTTATAGGATTTTACTTGGAGGCTTCTAAATGAACTAGGTTGGACTAATTCATGTGCCTCCTGAAAAGAGTTGGCATGAGTATGAATAAAAAGCATCAGTGGTTTAACTGTCAGGTAATTGCAGTTTGAGGTGGCTGGTGGAGACTTGAGGTATCTTTATAAACAATAAAAAATTGGTATGCAACACCTAAAATCCATCCTTTGTTTCTTAAATCCTTAACTAATGTCACATGGGACACTCATCTTGTTTCAGATGGTTTTAGTGTCCAAGATTACCTACTGTTGCACTTGTTCATTTGAATAGGAAACACTGAGTCAAAAACCTCTTACTTTGGAGAAGAGTTTCACAGAAACAGTTCAGGTTTTTGCCAAATGCAAGCTTTTTTTCTCTTTCTCAATATTTTTATTGATGTGTCAACAAGAAAATACAGTACAAAATTCACACGGCATAGGTAATATCATATCACTTGTTAACAATCTCTTGACACAATTTTTCAGAAAGTTAAAATAACAAAAAAGCAATAACCATAAGCTAAATCGAAAAATAAATAATAAATAAATAAAAAACAAAAAAACAAAAAACAAAAACAAACAAAAAAGAAAAAACCCTGAGACTCGTGGTATTACATTGCCAGCTATATGGACATGATTGACCTAGTCCTAAAGTCTTACCCATTAAGCCCACTTCCAAGAATTAGAAGAACTAATAAAGCTTAGTCCACAATAATCGTCCAACAGACCAGATCACCCAGAACGCACCCCCATCTACAAGATACTATAAAGGCAAGAGGTAATTGGGTAAAGACCCATTATACCAATAATGCAAGCTTTTTTTTTTTTTGCAGGATTTGAATTTAGTCAAATCCTGAACACCTGACTAAACCAAATCTGAATCCTTAATATAACATGACTTTAGACCTCTGGGAAATTTCAAGTGTCAATTTTTTTTTTTGAAATTTGCATATCAAACTAGAGTTCAGATACAGTCAGATCTTTTGCAGTGCATTGACCAAATCTTAATATTGTTGATTTGCTACTTCGCTACTTTGAAGTCCATTTTCATCACTTCATATCTGCCTACTTGGATGCTTCGATGTGACAAACCCAAGGACTTAAAACAGCTGCCCAGTTATGGTGAGGACCACATAAAATTAGCCTACCCATCATTTTCTTGAAATGAAAAATTGATACTTTATTTATGGGGTAAACATTTACAAATGATTGCTTAAGTAATATGTAGTAACATTAATATGTATTTATTTTACCACAAAATGCACCATTAATGTTTCAAAACAGTTTATGTTCAACATTTTATCATTATATATACTGCCTAACTGCTAGTTCTGCAGCCTCTCTAATTTGCATCAGAGGGGTAAAAAAATTCCTTTCTGACTGGCAACTTGCTATTTTCAATAACACTATATTTCCTCACTTGCTGAAAAGCCATCCAACCATTTATCTAGATGACATTAAACATATTTGTGTAAATGTTTTTAAATATATAAAATATAATATATATTACAAACATGTGTATAATGTATATGACATCACTACCTTATTATGACTGTATGTATTGAAGTTAATGCTTGCTGAAATTTACCTGGCCTGCATGTAGCATGTGCTCTGGAAGTAGTGATCAAATATGAGAGGAGCACAGCAAACATAAGCATACAGTTAAAAGTGATGGGACCTTAGAAATTCTGATTTTATTATTAATCATTGCAAATCTGAGCAGCTCCACTCCATAGAAACTGAACTGTAGTGACCCAATTATTTAGGGGGTTATTTATTAAGATGAGATTTTTTCTGTTTTGATTTTTTTTTGGAGGGTTTGATGCTGGTTTTTCCGCAAAAAACAAATTTTTATGGTTTTCAGGTGTCAAAAACGAATTATTTTTTATAAATAAGAGCAAATCGTGGATTCTAGCATGGTCGGATGTTTTTATTTAAAAAATCAGAAAAATTAGCATTTTGATAAATAACCCCCATGTGCCATATTTTATAAACATGATGGTGTCATACAAACAAGTCCTTGGGACCATAAAATTCCACTACAATTTTTTGTGATTACACTGGGGGTATGTCTATGTGAGGATTGATGTACCATTATTTATCTGGGCAAAGGTCTTGATTACTTTTGATTGTATTATAGCTACATATTTCAGTCCACCTAATGATGGGTTTTATTTTGTCTTGCTTAAGCCAAGTCTTAAGAATTGTATAAACGATATTTAGAATTTCTGTTTGGCTAAGATTAAGGGGCAGATTTATCAAGGGTCGAATTTCGAAGTAAAAAATACTTTGAAATTCGACCATCGAATTAAAATACTTTGAATTCGAATATCGAATTAGATCTTTTTTCATCGAATTTGTGTATTCTGCGGTCAACGTAAAATCTTTCGATCGAACGATTAAATACTTCGAATCAAACGATTGAAACGATTTTAACGTACGATCGAACGATTTTACTTTTTATTTTAGAAAAATGCTCTAGAAGGTCCCCATAGGCTAACATAGCACTTCGGCAGGTTTAATTTAGCAAAGTATTGAAGTCGAAGTACTTTGAGAGACAGTACTTTGATTATCGAATGGTCGAATATTCAAAGTATTTTAGTTCGAATTGCATTCGAAGTCGAAGTACCCTATTTGATGGTCGAAGTATCCAAAAACTTACTTCGAATTTCGAATTTTTTTACTTCAAAAATTCCCTCGAATTCACTTCGACCCTTGATAAATCTGCCCCTAAATATCTAGAAATATTTCAATAAAAATTTGAATACACTCCATTTGAATACATGGGATTTTTAATAAAAAGAAGAAGGTCATTGACAAAAGCCAATGTTTTCAGTGTCTTTACCTTTTTTAATTCTTTGGAATAGATCAGCAATATTTTAATATATAATGAGCATTTACATGGAAATATTAAAGAAAAGTGGTGATAAGGGGCGACCTTGTATAGGGCTTTTTAAAAGACAAAATACAGTGTATTGTTCTCCGGCTGCAATTACTCTAGCTTGATACTGAGGCAAGTCCCTTCCCAGCAACACAAGAGTAGGCAGCCAGTGTGCAACAGCCACACGAAGGAAAATTTGCTAGCCACTAACCTGGCTCTAGGATACTTTTTTTACCTCCCCATGGATACACTATATAATACTATAAACAACTGTGTAGTTAATGAGCTCTGGGGAAATTAACTCTTTCAGCATGAGAGTGGTCCCGGATCCTGAATCAATCATCCCAGTAACCCGTTTCCTATAGACCTCCACCCTTACCGCAAGGACACACTGACTTTCCTTGAGGGCTGCTGTGGATGTAGTTTTGGCAAATGTGCAGTCCATATCAGAACCATCACATGGAGGGGAAACAATAGCAGAGTCAAACGTAGGAACAGTAAACTCCTCTGGCAATACTTGGCAATACGTGCCATGGTTGCACAAGCTTTGCAGGAAATTCCTTCCTGGTGCGGAGCCGATTGCTCTGAGATTTACTTGCTCGCATTGACCCCTGTCCCTTTAACACACAGAAATCCCCTGGCTGTCTGGGAGACTGTGCAGCACCTTGCTGGAACAGCTGTTGCTGGAGGGTGGATGCTGGCTTTGTGGATGCCTTTGCCCGGACCAAGTTCCTCTTCTGTCAATAGGTAATTTTCCACTAGTTGTACAGCTAGCAGGAGGGTAATAGTTTGGTGTCTTTGGATCCACCATTGTGCCTCAACAGACATGACAAGCAGAAACTGTTCCAGAACAACAGTCTCTATTACCTGATCTATAGTCTTTCCTGCAGGCTGGATCCACCTGGTGCAAAAGTCCATAAGCAGCGCAAGTAATAAGTGGAGCCAGTAAAATTGCCCACTGGTCCTCAGGCCATTTTTAGACACTGACTACCCTTTCAAAAGTCATGAGAAATGTCTCTGGATCATCAGACTGTCTCATTTTTAACAGGAAAGGTCTAGGTGTTGGTGTTGTCTCCGAACTGGACTGTCTGTCCAGGAGTTGCAACAATTGCTCCTGCTGTTTGTAATTGCCAGATCAGTTGCTCGGTCCTGTTGTTGGATCTGCCACTCCTGTTGTTGGATTTGCCAATCCTGTTGCTGCATCAAATGTTGCAAAAAAACTTACATTTTTGCTCTCTAGCCCTAAGGGCACTCTGTGGATTAATATCCCACTTCTGACACCATATCACAGGTTCCCACAGAGTAAATGTCAGGACAGCAAAAGTTTCTTAAAGAAAAATGGCTTTTATTCTAGCCAGCTGCCACAGATGCAAAATAAAGGCAGTTTCCTTTCCGACCAGCAAATATCTTTTGGCAGCAGTATTAGTTCAATAACAACAAAAAGGCAGTGGAATTACAGACCTGTGTGTGCACAGGCACATAGGATCCTTTGTGTCAAGATCCCAGATATGCTGTGTGTCTCTCCCAGTCAGAGATCCTGAGAGACTGAACATCCTGGGTTTTAAGGAGCACTAAGCCACCTGAGGCTAATCAGACCCAGCTGGTCAGTCAGTAGCACCTCACTCTGCTACAATATGTCAGTCCCAACATAGCTTTGTTGTAATCAGCTTTGAAGAAGGAACTGAAACGTTATGAAAGCTTGCTGTGATTTTCATCTTAGTTAGCCAATAAAGGTATCACCTTTACACCAATTTTATTATGCTTCATAACAAAAGTTCTACTCTATAACTTTTTCAACTGACTAACACAGTACCAAAAACTTTACCTTCTGCCTTTACATAATCTATCTTACCGCTCTGTTCCTCTATGAGATGGCTGCCATATTTGTTCTCATTAGAAACTCTAACTGACAGGTTGAGAAGAGACAGTCAGGTTAACAAAACAGTCAGGTTTAGGAACTTCAAGTAACAATTAATTACAAAAGCAGACCTATCAGTGAAAAATTATCAACATGGCCTATATGTAACTTTTAAAGTACATTAATATTCCCAAAGAGTAGTTTTTCAATGTCAGTATCACTTTGAGAGTGACAAAAAAAAACCTTAAAACCAAAACCAAATCGATCAAAAAGATATTCCCACAAAACTTTGTCACAAGCTTACTTGTCTCAGCATCTGATTAAAGAAGAACGTGTACTGCTTTTTTTAGCAGAGTAAATTATGTTCATTTTGAGACACCAGATCTTTTTTTTTAACAAAGTATCCACAAAGTCAGGATTGCATACTTTTACTTTCTTGAAAAGCCCCTTCTATTAACAATGGATTGTCCAGTATCATGTGCATTATTCTGGGAATAAAAAACATATATATTATATAATATATTATATTATTATATATTATTTAAAAAAATCCTTTTGGGCCTGTATCTACTTTAAGTCCACAAAGACTCAGACCTACTGTAGGATTACTCCTATGTGAAAAGTAAAGTAGCTGCAACATAAATTTACTGGAAGATTGGCACAGATTAGCCTAAGGTGGCATTGATGGAAAGGCTGACCATAATACTTTTTTTATGGTACAATATTGTACATTAGATTCATACTGCTGCCGAGGGTTACTGATTTTAAATGCATCAAAATATTTAGTACACCTAATGGAAGTATAGGAATTGTAGGATACAATGTGGGACCTTGATTTTGCACACATCTTACATATTTTGGACAAGGAGGACACTGTATTTTTTTGTAACATTGAATTACATATGTTAACACAGCCTGATATTGTTGTGCTGCATTTTTGTTTGAAAATAATGGCTGTAGGTCATTTCTAGCAGTTGGTTAACTGTTAGACCATGCTCTGTCATATGGGTGTTTCTAGCAACTAGTCAATACTACAGTCTGGATTAGACTGCTTGCTAGTGATTTCTTTCTTTTTGTGCAAGGCATTTACCAGAAACATTACATAATAGTGAGATAAATAAGTGAAATTATGTATTGAGTAGACAGATTCCCATTTGGCACCATAGTACATTTTAAAATTATCAATCAAAGATATCACAGCAATTTTTTGGTAGTCACCTTTGATAATACACAATAGTTTGTAAGAAATGTATATATTTGCATCACAAAGTTGGTATCTTATCTCATGTTTGACTGATTGATTAAGGGTTTTATTGCACTTGTCAAAGTGTAAAAGTGAACACCCTATATATGATCCAACTTACTGAACAGTTTTTAGTCCTTTAATTCTGCAGTTTTAGGCTAATGTGGTTACTACATTGTATAGCAAAACACCTGCTTCTTCAAAAAAAGATTTCTTGCCAGGTGAGAATATAGTCAATGTTCTGGCAAGACAGATCATGCACTATGAAAGGGTGCAATACTGATATATTGTATAAAAATGCTGCAGAGTGCCATGGGGTACAGCTTACCTTCTTACTTGTGTCTTAATTTTTTAATATTATCTTATATGTTTCTACTTCAGAGAAAGTAAATGTTAGATAATAAGCAAATATATATGGCACACTTGAATGGCATCTGAAGTGTGAATCTCACTGTTCCATCTATATGTCCCTTTTAGAAGTATCCTATAAGGTGCTCCTAAACTGGTACATTGTGCCTGCCAGATTACATACAATACATACTATGTAAAAGCCACACTGTTTTAGAAGTTGCAAAGGCAAGAGTACTGTTACTGTATGTAAACATGGTGGCAATTTCCAAATGTAATACAGTTCAGGTCTGAAACTTTGGAGAGATCCAGAAGAGGTCCTATTGAGCAAAATAATTCACAACATCAGTAGATACACAAGGGCCCTCACATATATATTTACAGCAGCTAAATGAATGATAGGTGTCCCTTCTGTTACACATACAACACATAAAAATAAGCTCCGTTGGATATTGATAAATAAAAGATTGACAAGCCTAGTACTTGACAGACAGGAGATTTTTGCCCTCCTGTGAAGCTAATTTACTACTATTAAATCGATAAATGGATAACAATCTCATAATGTTGGTTGAGTGCTGGAGCTAAAGGCCATTTTTTCAGGAACACAGAAGAGATTTGGAGATTTCACAATGTTTCTGTCAGAATCTTACGGCTCCTGTAGTGGAAGAGTCGGACCAAGGAAGAAGCACTCGGCTGAAAGTCGAGTTCACGATAGCCAAAGGGTTAAAGAGAAAGCGTAGTCAGGATACAGGCAAGAGTTCAATAGGCATCATTGTCAGAGTCTATTCGAAGGGTCAAAAGTCCAATAATCAAGCTAATACAAATTTAGAAGCACCCACGAACAGTAGTAGAATCCTATAATCGGGCATTGAACCTGAGACATTGGCATCTCTTTATTTAGAATTTTAGCGCCATTTGTGGCACAATGACTTCACACGTACGACGTGGCGAAATGACGTCACTGCACGGGGCTGGGCGCTGCCATCTTGCCTACAAATTGGAGCGCTCCGCAATGGAGCACTCCTTATAGTATCCCCTCCCCCAGGGGGAACCACTGGACCATCATGT
The DNA here is from genome assembly GCF_017654675.1 of Xenopus laevis. Lineage (NCBI taxonomy): Eukaryota > Metazoa > Chordata > Amphibia > Anura > Pipidae > Xenopus > Xenopus laevis. Next base: position 50,867,383 of record NC_054380.1, read on the forward strand.
CCCGGCTTATGAAGAAACTGTTTGTAAAATTCCCGTACCAAACGGGGAGCATGGACATCAGAGTGTTTTATCCAGGAACATTCCTCTGGACCAAAACCACTGGACCAAAATCAATGTAGCAGAAATTGAAGGTATGAGTCCAAGATCTTTCCACTTCATATTCTTGTTGGTGACAGAAGAAGGAGGAGCAATTAACAATAGTCGGTTTCACCAAGGACACATGAAAAACTTTGGGGATTTGCATCTCAGGGGGAAGTTGAAGTCTGACAGACACAGGGTTGATAATCTCCATAACGTGAAAAGGACCAATGAATTTTAGACCCAACTTGGGGTTAGGAATTTTAATATTGATGTTTCTTGTTGAAAGCCGAACCTTTTCCCCTACTTTATACTGGGGAAAAGATTTCAGCATAGTTCTTGTAGGACAAAGCACTTTTCTCAAAATTTGTCTTGGTGGCAGACCAAATGGCCAACATATGATCATCGGCAGCTGGGACAGCCAACAGGAGTAAATCTTGAGGGAAGGCTAGATAATGTTGTCCATACACTGTCAGGAAGGGCAACCTACTAGTGGAAGCATGAGTAGCATTGTTATGAGCGAATTCCACCCAGGGGAGTAGATCAGACCAGTCATCCTGACAGAGGGATACGTGACTTCTCAGGAACTGTTCCAGCACTTGATTTACTCTCTCAGCAGCTCCATTGGATTGAGGTTGGTAAGCAGAGGAAAATTTAAGAGCAGTACCCAGATCTTTACACTGGAAGAACTTGGACACAAACTGGGAGCCTCTGTCTGAAACAATCTCTGCTGGGAAGTCATGTAGATGGGAAGTATTCCAAAGAGGTAGGAAGTGTGCTATCTTACTGAAGCAGTCAATAACTACCCAAATAACAGTTTTTCCCTTTGATGGTTTCAACTTAACAATAAAGTCCATGGCTAAGTGAGTCCAAGGACGGGAAGGAAAAGTGCAAGCTGCGACAAAGTCTTTGACGTCCTTCCGTGCGGTTGGCCACCAGACGAGAAGACTTATTAACTCTAGCTTTTCTTAGTACTGGGTTGACCGGGCCTACTTGGCCTTCTGATTCTTGGAACCAGGGCAATAGGTCAGGACAAAGTCAAACCATGAGAGCAAGTTTCACTGCCAGTAATTCAGGATTCCCAATATCGTAATTATGTTAATCAGGGGATAATAAGCAATAATAAGCAAAAGGGTGTAACTTCCCATCCGCAATGTGTCTTCGGGAGCCCTAACATCCGAAGCATCTATTTCGATGAAGAATGGTTGCTGAAGATCTGGATGTCGAAGAACAGGGGCAGAAGCAAATAATTCATTCAGGGATTGGAAGGCTTCCAGCGCATGAGAGGACCATACATTAGGCTTTCCTCCCTTCCGGATGAGGGCCGGGATAGGGGCTATTCGGGAGGAGAACCCTTTACTGAATTGCCGGTAAGAATTTGAGAATCCGATAAAAAGATGTCATTCGCAAATTCTTTGAAGATGACAGGGGAGTTCCAAAGGCCGATGAAAACATCAGAGAAGTAAACAGCTGGCAGGGACTGAATGTCAGCAGAACTGACACCCGGTGTATAAAGTTAACAGGTAAACAATTCTTTTGAGAGAAAGGACTCTGAGAGATTTGATTGGCTGCCCAGTCAATTGAGGTATTGTACAGCTTAAGCCAGGGTAAGCCCAGGAGCAGAAGGACAGTTGATAATTAGGAATGACAGTCTTTCTTTATGCAGAGTTCCAACTGTCAGAGGTAATTCACCAGTTGTCTCAGAAATGATTTTATTAGTTAATGGCCTATCATCAGGAGAAATGCAGGGGGAGGCAGGGAATCGAACAGAACAGCAAGAGAAGATAGAAATGGTGGGAGAAAGAGATGAAACCAATGAGGGCTGTGTGGAGTACAACACTGGGGGCTAAAGACTGTCACCAAACCGGAAGTGACATCACAAACCGACAGTGCCGGTTTTAGTTTTTTCTGATGTCTTACCCAAACAGCAGGAAAGATCAGCATATTGGAGGTAAGTAATGTATATACATTTTTTTTTCTAAAAATAAAAAATGGTATTACTGGTCCTTTAAAGGCTAGATGAATCTGTAATGGCAGTAGAAACCGGTTAAAGTTCCCTCGGGTGCAGGTTCAATGCCTCCTAGATAAGACTCCCCAATCTTACCTAGATGTGGAGATCTTCCTGGCTCCAAGGGACAAGTTTTGGCAAAATGAGCTTGGCCACCGCAGTATAAACACAGACCAGCCAAGCATCTCATGAGTTTCTCTTGCTCTGAGAGCTGCACCCTCCCAATCTGCATAGGTTCCTATGACGGTTATGAAGGAAGAACAGGCAGGTGCCAATACAGGCTGGAATTTCCTGCCACACTCCTTATAAGCTTGGTGCTCCCTGAGCCGTGTGTCTACCTTGAGAGCTAGAGCAATGAGGTCTTCCAATTACTCGGGGAGATCCCCGAGCACTACTATTCCCACCCTTAAGGCAGCCCTGGGCTCAGACGTAAGTAGCCCTGTGCTCCTCTTCTGACTCACCCTACCCTTTCTCTTCCTGTTCACTATGTATATATATATATATATATATATATATATATATATATATATATACACACATATATACACACATATATACACATATATACATATATATATACACACACACATATATATATATATATATACACATATATACATATATATACACACGCACACACACATTTTTTTCTAATTTTGTTCATATTTTTATTGTTTAATTGAATTGTATGAATACCTTTACAGTTAATTGTTTCCAGTGTATAATAACACTGCACTGTTTCATTTCTACTCTGAAAATGCAAATAAAGAAATTATTTTTAAAAAATGTCAAATTATTCTTAGTACAGGAATGGGACCTGTTATCGAGAATTCTCGGGACCTGGGGGTTTTTCGGATAACGGATCTTTCCGTAATTTGGGTCTTCATGCCTTAAGTCTACTAGAAATTCATTTAAACATTAAATAAACACAATAGTCTGGTTTTGCTTCCAAAAGGATTCATTTTATCTTAGTTGGGATCAAGTACAAGCTACTGTTTTATTATTACAGAGAAAAAGGAAACCATTTTTAAAAATTTGGATTATTTAGATAAAATGGAGTCTATGGGATCATTCTGGATATCGGGTTTCAGGATAAGGGATCCTATACCTGTACAGATAAATTAGGTTAAATACATACAAACATATAATACAATACTTTTGACTTACCCTAACACCCATAAACTTGTCCTGCAGGATAATCCAGGAAAGTAAAAATACAAAGGCTTTATTGCAGCAGAACAAGGCAGAAACATCAGTTGTGCTTATTTTTTTTATAGCGAGTAAATAAAGATAATTTGTTAGTGTCCAAAGAACACCAAATGGCGCCGCCTTTGTAAAAAATGCCTTTACAGTCAGTCCACTGTCTCCAAAAAATCTGCAGTATTCCCTAAAAAAAATGGCAATAAAAAAAAAATGAGGGGAGAATAGCATGCTACATCATTTTTTATATTACTATAAATGAGTTCCATGACAAGTCATGACATTTCTTTATGAATATTACTAGTATCATATTTTAAAGTAGGCAGTGAAATGTTTTTATTATATAAATTTCAGCTTACTCATCCTTTCCTGTATGGTGACTCCCATTCTTTTCTATTGTGCCTTCACTGACAGGACCATATTGAAACTCTGCACAATTATTCATGTCACATGCATTCAATGCGTCATCATAGTCCTGTCATTCTCTGGCCTCATGTTTTTATTTTTAATTTTTAGCCTGTGCAAGTGCGTACATTTTCAGAAACAAGGTTTTTAGTTACAAGGTTGTTATCATGTAACTGCCACACTACCATCCCACATTTTGTCCTACTTTTCATAGGCTACCACCCTCCACATGGTTGTATTTCCTAGCAAAAACCCCCTGGCAAAGGCACTGGTTTCAAAGACTGACCCTTGCTGTAGCTTTCATATGAGATCTCCAACATCCACTTTTTAAATGCACAATATCACTATTAAAGTGAGCAGGTGTGCTGCAATCACATGGTAGATTGGCATACTTCCTGCAGAATAAAGCTTAAATGCAAAAATGGTTATATCAACACATTGCACATTTGTAAAGTACAATGGGAATGCAATCAATCTGGTCAAATTTACTAAAAACATTAATAAGAGGGGGTTATGAACAATTCACCTCACTTGCCTGGACCTATGTTTTAATAATTGTGTGTTTTAAATTATAATTTAACATGAGACCAGTGCTTTGGTCAGGAGACTCAGGATATGATTCATAAAGCTTTAATAAAAATTAATGTAAACAAGGCTCCAGGGCCTGATGTCATACACCTCTGGGTTCTAAGAGAGCTTAGTTCAGTTTTAGACCAGCCCCTATTTCTGATTTTCTCAGATTCACTTCCATCTGGTATGGTGCCTATGGATTGGAGAAAAGATGACATATTCCAATATTTAAAAAGGGATTACGATCTCAGCCAGGCAATTATAGGCCTGTAAACTTGACATCTGTGGTGGGCAAATTATTTGAAGGCTTGTTAAGGGATCACATTCAAAATGTTATGATGAGGTAAGTAAGATGCTGGACAGTGGGGGGGGCAATAGATGTGATCTAATTGGATCTAATTGGATTTTGCCAAAGCGTTTGATACTGTGCCCCACAAAGCTGCCCAGATTGCCAGTTTGTCAAGATAATGTTGCAAGGATGCCACATCCTGAATGGAATTAATTGGGCTGGATAGTTTTGTGTCATATGCAAACACTGTTACATTACATACAACACCCTCCCCTAAGTCATGAACAAGTTAAAAGTGGACCTTATACCGAGCCCTGGGGGACCCTTACTCCAAGTAGAGAATGTACCATTAACAAACACCCTCTGTACCCGATCCTGTAGCCAGTTTCCTATCCATGTGCAAACGACTCCATTAAGCCCAACAGACCTTAGTTTAGAAAGCAGTCGTTTGTGGGGCACAGTATCAAACGCTTTGGCAAAATCCAATTAGATCACATCTATTGCCCCCCCCCACTGTCCAGCATCTTTCTTATCTCATCATAAAAAGCAATCAGATTTATCTGACATGACCTATCCTTCATAAAGCCATGCTGCTCATAATGTCATTCACTGGGACAAAATTTGATCTATTAACAATCCTTAAAATAATTTGCCCACCACAGATGTCAAACTTACTGGCCTATAAATATTGAAATGACATCAGTTTTTCACCAATTCATAGGTTCCATACAAGATGAAAACGAATCTGAAAAAAATCAGATATATGGGCTAAAACTGAACTAAGCTCTCTTAAAACCCAGGGGTGTATGCCATAAGGCCCTGGAGCCTTGTTTACATAAATTTTTATTAAAGCTTATTAGCACGTTGGCCTTTTCTGTATCTGTTACAACCATACTGGTACCATTATTTAAAGGAGCCTTTCTTTGCCTCCCGGTTGCTGTTTTACAACATTTATTATAGTGTTTATATTCATTAAATGCAGCTTCTGTCCCCACAGACATGTAGTTTTTAAATGCCTTTCTCTTCTTTCCTGTTAACTTCTTTACCACTATATTAAGCCACATATGGTGATTCTTAGTGCTTCTACGTTTACTCCTGAAGGGAATAAATTGAGAACAGTAACAATTTAACCCTTTAAGTGCCACCCCACGTAGAATCTACGTTCTGTGGGAATGACACTTGAAATGCCACAGAACGTAGATTCTACGTTCTGCAGCATTTCAGGGTTAGGGAACGGAGGAGCGGCTTTTCAAGCCGCTTGCTCCGTTCCTTTTCGTTCCCCAGCCCCCAGGCAACGAGCAGGGGGTGGGAACGAGTGGCCCCTGAGGCGCGATCGCCCAGGGGCCCCAAGGCAGCAGCAGGCACGTGCAATATATGTGCCCTGCTGCTGCCTGCACTTTCAGAACGGAGGAGCGACTTGTAAAGTCACTCGCTCCGTTCTAAGTGCTATCCACCGGTTCCCCAGCCCCTAGGCAACGAGCCTAGGTGAAGAACAAGGGGCCCCTGGGTCGCGATCGCCCAGGGGCCCCTAGGCAGCAGCAGGCACGTGAAATCTACGTGCTCTGCTGCTGCCTGCACTCTGTGAACAGAGGAGCGGCTTGTAAAGCTGCTCGCTCTGTTCAGACTCATTCCCCAGCCCCCAGGCAACAAGCCTAGGCAGGGAATGAGTGGCCCCTGAGGCTCTATAGCCCAGGGGCCCCAAAGGCAGCAGCAGCACGTGGAATGGACGTGCTATGCTGCTGCCTGCACTTCCTGGCCGCTAAGCTACGCCCCTTTTACCGGATCATCAGAAGAGGACGGTGCCAGCTCTGCCTGCAGCTCTCCTGGACGATCTGGACCCTACTACTCCCAGGTTAGTGCCCATCCACACACACAAACACACACAAACACACACAAACACACAAACACACACTTATTTTCCCATTACACACTTACATTCACACTTACACACAATCACATACATTTTTGGGGGATCAGGGGGGTCACACACATTCACAGCACCCCCACACGCTTGCACACGCACACAACATGCAATTGGTCAGTTGTACACACACATACACACTTACACTATGTTGTGTCTTTGTTTTTTTGTTTTTATCGCATCGTCTGTTTTTTTTTGCCTGAAAAAACTGTTTTATTGCCATTGCGAATAGCGTATTCGCTAATTGCACTGCGCAATACCTTTTGTATGTTATTTTGGTGATTATACTGCAATTCTGGTGATTTTTGTGCATTTTTAGCCATTTTATTGCATGTTTAGCCATTTTATTACATTTTCAGCTGTGCGATGGTGTTGTTCCCCTGTTTCTGTCTGTAAAACTTATTTGGCCATGCTAAAATATTCAACCATTGATTCTGACTGCTGATTACAGTAGGCGGAAAAAAAAAAGCATTGATTTTTGCGGTTTTGTTGGATTTTAGTGATTTTATACCATTTCGCTTTGTTCTTTGTTACTTCATTTTGACCATGAAAATTTTGTCTGCTATATAACCATTTGGAGGTCTCTGTGTGCAAAATAGTTTGGTAAAACCCCTGGCGTTCATATTTAGGATGACTTTTGCTGGTACGTTACAAAATGTGGGGTATATAATGGGGTAAAATGCTTGCTTTGTGACTATTTTCAGAAATTCCATAAAAACTGTTATGTTTAGCATTGCTTTGCGGTTTGGTAGTTTGCAGTAGAAAGATGTAATTACTTGCTTTAGATTCGTCTGAATGTGTACTTTCGGAAAATATATGGGTTTCTAGGGTCTTCATACTGTTAGGGGGTCTTATGGTGCATAATGCACATACCAGGTGCTAGTATTGTAGCAGTCAGTGGGGCTCATTTATTAAAGCAGCGCAGCGCATAAGTGGACGCAAAAGGTTGTCTGCGCCATCACAAGCGTGATCGCTAATATATTTGCGTGATATTGCGCATAACACAGAGCTTTTGCGATGGTTTTGTTTATGCGCATTGCGCAAAAGATTGGGCATTTATGTCGCAAACGATGCCGTGGTTGTTAGGGGCGTGGCTGTGGGCGTGGCTACAATGCGCTTGCACTGCGGCCGTCGCAGATTTGCGTCTGTATATGTGCAAAACTGCACCCGGGCAACAGCACCACAATTTTTACGCCTGCCTCTTCGTGGCGTAATAGTAACGCTCTTCAAAATGCGCATTCCTGCCCAGCTGCGCTAGTATATTCAAGATGAACAACCCTTGTAAAGTGCATATTAACCACGCCTTCCACCCAACATGTTTATATTGACCAAGGTTCCTTTAAGGGTATCAGGTAGGCTAAACACCTTTGCAACCAAACAAATATTAGCACAGAAACAAATGCAGATGCGTCTAAGTGAACGCAATATGCGCAATATGTGACGCAACTAATTAAAGCAGCGCATTCATACATGAGCACAACTAATCCTTACCTTTGCGGTATCTTCCTGTGCGCACAATTTATTATAAGCACTGCGACAGCTGATACGCAGTTTCACACGTCGCACCTGTCTTGTGTCTACATTAGCGCACAAATCGCACTGTTAAGGTATCGTGCGCTACATTATTAAATACTCGCATGCGCTGGGCAAATGTCTGGCCACTGCGCTCTTTTTAGCGCTGCGCTGCGTTAATAAATGAGCCCCACTGTGTCATACGTGAAAATTCATATGTACTATTTTCATTTGGGCGTCTCTGTATGCCACCTAGTTTGGTAAATCTTTTCATATCAGGCATCAAACTGTTCAGTACACCCCTGGCGTTCATATTTAGGATGACTTTTACTGGTACGTTGCAAAATGTGGGGTATATAATGGGGTAAAATGCTTGCTTTGTGACTATTTGCAGAAATTTCTTAAAAAGCGTTATGTTTAGGATTGCTTTGCGGTTTGGTAGTTTGCAGTAGAAAGATGTAATTACTTGCTTTAGATCTGTCTGAATGTGTACTTTCGGAAAATATATGGTTTTCTAGGGTCTCCATACTGTTAGGGGGTCTTATGGTGCATAATGCACATACCAGGTGCTTGTATTGTAGCAGTCAGTGTGTCATACGTGAAAATTCATATGTACTATTTTCATTTGGGCGTCTCTGTATGCCACCTAGTTTGGTAAATCTTTTCATATCAGGCATCAAACTGTTCAGTACACCCCTGGCGTTCATATTTAGGATGACTTTTGCTGGTACGTTGCAAAATGTGGGGTATATAATGGGGTAAAATGCTTGCTTTGTGACTATTTTCAGAAATTTCATAGAAAGCGTTATGTTTAGGATTGCTTTGCGGTTTGGTAGTTTGCAGTAGAAAGATGTAATTACTTGCTTTAGATCCGTCTGAATGTGTACTTTTGGAAAATATATGGGTTTCTAGGGTCTTCATACTGTTAGGGGGTCTTATGGTGCATAATGCACATACCAGGTGCTTGTATTGTAGCAGTCAGAGTGTCATATGTGAAAATTCATATGTACTATTTTCATTTGGGCATCTCTGTATGCCACCTAGTTTGGTAAATCTTTTCATATCAGGCATCAAACTGTTCAGTACACCCCTGGCGTTCATATTTAGGATGACTTTTGTTGGTACGTTACAAAATGTGGGGTATATAATGGGGTAAAATGCAAGCTTTGTGACTATTTTCAGAAAGTTAAAAAAAAAGCCTTATGTTTAGCATAGCTTTGTGGTTTGGTAGTTTGCAGTAGAAAGATGTAATTACTTGCTTTAGATTCGCCTGAATGTGTACTTTCAGAAACTATATAGTTTTCTAGGGTCTCCATACTGTTAGGAGGTCTTATCGTGCATAATGCACATACCAGGTGCTTGTATTGTAGCAATCAGAGTGTCATATGTGAAAATTCATTTGTACTATTTTCATTTGGGCGTCTCTGTATGCCACCTAGTTTGGTAAATCTTTTCATATCAGGGATCAAACTGTTCAGTACAGCCCTGGCGTTCATATTTACGATGACTTTTGCTGGTACGTTACAAAATATGGGGTATATAATGGGGTAAAATGCTTGCTTTGTGACTATTTTCAGAAATTTCATAAAAAGCGTTATGTTTAGCATTGCTTTGCGGTTTGATAGTTTGCAGTAGAAAGATCTCTTTACATGCTTTAGATTTGTCAGACTGTGTACTTTCGGAAAATATATGGTTTTCTAGGGTCTCCATATTTTTAGGGGCTCTCATTGGGTGCTTATGTTGTAGTAGCCAGAGTGTCACACGTGAAAATTCATATCCCCTATGTGGATTTGGGGGTCTCTGTATGCCACATAGTTTGGTAAATCTATGTTTATTGGGTATCAAACTGTTAAGTAGACCCCCGGCATTCATATTTAGGATGCTTTATGCTGGTAATGATACATGGACGATACAATGCTGGAAAGTTTAAGCTTTGAGGCAATTTTCAGGTATTTCACCAAAACTGCCATTTTTGGGAAAGCCTTGCGACTCAGTCGTTTGGAGCAGAAAGGCATGGGTACCCATTTTAGATTCGGTAGAATGTGTCCTTTAAAATATATGGTTTTGGGGGGTAAACCAATATTTCTGTGTTTTTACCCCACAAAAAATGCAGTCAATGTGTTGATTTTTCATTAGCTGAAGTTACCCACAGGACTATTTGTATGAGCTAACTTCATTTTGGGGCCTCTAAATGCCAGATACTTTGGTAAAACTATGAACAATGGGCACCAAACTGTTTGGAGGAACCCTGGCAATCAAATTTAGGGGGCTTTTTCTTGGCACCTAATGATACATGGGTGATATGGTGCTGGGAAGTTGAAGCTTTGAGGCAATTTTCAGATATTTCACCAAAACAGACAATTTTGGGAAAGCCTTGCGACTCAGTAGTATGGAGCAGAAAGGCATGGGTACCCATTTTAGATTCGGTAGAATGTGTCCTTTCCAAAAATATATGGTTTTGGGGGTAAAGCTATATTTCTGTGTTTTTACCCCACAAAAAATGCAGTCAATGTGTTGATTTTTCATTAGCTGAAGTTACCCACAGGACTATTTGTATGAGCTAACTTCATTTTGGGGCCTCTAAATGCCAGATACTTTGGTAAAACTATGAACAATGGGCACCAAACTGTTTGGAGGAACCCTGGCAATCATATTTAGGGGGCTTTTTCTTGGCACCTAATGATACATGGGTGATATGGTGCTGGGAAGTTGAAGCTTTGAGGCAATTTTCAGATATTTCACCAAAACAGACAATTTTGGGAAAGCCTTGCGACTAAGTAGTATGGAGCAGAAAGGCATGGGTACCCATTTTAGATTCGGTAGAATGTGTCCTTTCCAAAAACATATGGTTTTGGGGGTAAAGCTATATTTCTGTGTTTTTACCCCACAAAAAATGCAGTCAATGTGTTGATTTTTCATTAGCTGAAGTTACCCACAGGACTATTTGTATGCGCTAGATTCATTTTGGGGTCTCTAAATGCCAGATACTTTGGTAAAGCTATGAACAATGGGCACCAAACTGTTTGGAGGACCCCTGGCAATCATATTTAGGGTGCTTTTTCTTGGTACCTAATGATACATGGGTGATATGGTGCTGGGAAGTTGAAGCTTTGAGGCAATTTTCAGATATTTCACCAAAACCGACAATTTTGGGAAAGCCTTGCGACTCAGTAGTTTGGAGCAGAAAGGCATGGGTACCCATTTTAGATTCGGTAGAATGTGTCCTTTCCAAAAATATATGGTTTTGGGGGGTAAACCTATTTTTCTGTGTTTTTACCCCACAAAAAATGCAGTCAATGTGTTAATTTTTCAGTAGCTGAAGTAAAGTCCTGGACAATTTGGATGTGCTAACTTCATATTGGGGTCTCTAAATGCCAGGTACTTTGGTAAACCTATGCACAATGGGGATCAAACTGTTCAGTGGACCCCTGGCAATCATATTCAGGGTGCTTTTTCTTGGTATCTAATATAGTGTGTGATATGCGGAGCAGCAAAATAAAACCTTTGAAGTGATTTTTCAAAATTTTGATACATTTTTATAAAAACCGCTACATTCAGACAAGCTTTGATGTTTGGTAGTTAGGAGTAGAAAGACATAGTTACCCATTTTGGAATCCGCAGAATGTGTACTTTCTAAAAATATATGGTTTTCTGGGGTAAACCTACAGTTTCAGGATTTTGTGGCCTTGGAATCTAAAGTATGCCGTTTTCTGCCTTCTGCTTTCAAAATTCGGTAATATACTGCCGGGAGTTTTGGCTGTACAGATGTCCTAAATCTGGCTAAAACTATACATATCTGGTATTGGCACGTTCGTGAAACACGAGGCTTTCCAAATCAGTTGGATTTTCATGCGTAAAATGAAATATTTTTCTGGTATAAATGCATATATTGTGAAAAATAGGATTTTTTCATTTTTTTTTTGTATTTAAAGCTATAAATCTTTTTGCAGAGGTGGAAATACATGACAACTCAGGCAGATTTAGAAAGCTCAGTTTCTCCCGAAAAAAACAATGTATAGTTTTCCTAGGTAAACTATAGGTTTCCCCTCAGAAAATGCCACTAAAGTGAGAGAGCACAAATGTTTCAAAAACGGCTGGCATTTCGCGGAACCAAAATGTGAAATTCTGCTGGCACTTAAAGGGTTAATAAACAAAAGGAACACAAAGAGCCACAATAGTGTAATATGTATTGGTAAGGGATAATGAAATAAGAGTAGATAACATATACTCACAAACCAGGGTTACCAATAGGCAACCACTGTAAAGGCAGGTGGGGAGATTGTCCTGACCCCACTCAGGATTAAGAAGTCGCTCTCTGTAGATAGAAAAAGGGTATCAACCCTCCACCCAGGGTGGACTTAGTATTGTATAAAAAGAACAGAGGCGCCAAAAGAATAAAAGGATATAAACCAAAACTTGGTAATCAGAGGAGGCAGTAGTGGACTTACCTCCTCCAAGCAGACACAAAACGACTGTAATTAAGCAGTCAAAATATATTAACGAACTCCAATCAGTACAACGCGTTTCACGGGCTCAGACCTGCTTCTTCAGGCAATAAACATAGGAGTTACAGCTGTGAATTTCAGAGACCAAAGTGACAAATAGTATGCTGTATGCTTATTCGTCAAAACAAACGCTTTTTTAGTATTACAAAAATATGTATGGTAGTCATTATTCTGGGATAAAGGTATGGTGCAGGGATTGGTTAGCTATTAAAAAAAATGGGGGGGTTTTGGGATATACCAAAGTAAAGGTTGATAGGTATTAGAGAATACAACAATTATAGAGGTGAAGTGCAGTAAATAGGGTAAAAAGGAAGTGCAGTGAGCAAAAACTTAGTGGGGCTGCAAAGTTAATATAAAGTCATAACTAACAAAACAGATAAGGCATAGAGTGGTGTGTGGTAATAAATAACAAGACTCACCATCTGGCAGTAGTATACACACTTAGTGCCTCTGTGCCGGCGAAGGACGCCTGAGTGTCTTTTATAGTGAGAGTTTGGAGGGGAACCAGCATCTTACAAACAGGAAGTGCATCAAAGGGGGGCGGGGTTAAGGCAAAAGGTTCAATACTATAGTATAGGGAGTAAGTAGTCGCCATGTTGGGAGGGGCAGTGTGGGGGTTACTTAGCCGCCATGTTGGATGGGACAGAGTAGTGAAATAGGTACATAAAAGTGCGTGAGGCTACACAATTTAATATAATTTTAAATGACAACCATTTTTTATCTGAAAACATAATGCCCCAATCAATGCTCTGAAGGGCAGCCTTGAGGCACTAAAATTAGCTTTTCTGAAATTCATGGCTTTTGTTGCACCAGTGTATATTTGTTTTTTGCACCAGACATTAAATGATATGACATTATGGTTATCAGTTTGTGACATTACACGATACAATAAGGAAATTAAAACTTTTGAGTGCAGATGTGCCACACATACTATCTCAAATGCTGAGCCAGTGGGCAAGACTGAATTTTTATATATTGAATGTAAATAATGTTGGACTTTTCAATAGTAGGCGGTTGAAATTTATTCTTAAAGCCTGTCCAAGATATTTTACCAGTAAGCTGAATCTTTAATATAGTTAATGTGGCTCGAGTGCCACCACTTAAAAGGGGCAGTTACCAAACCCAGTGGGAATTCTGGGTTTCCCCAGAGAGGCACGGCAGGCTTGAGTTTTTTAAATCTGGAGAATATTTGATATTTGAGTCATAAATAGTTAGAATATGCTTCATAAACTCAGATATCAGACTTTTTTATCCAGGGAAGAGCTGCTGGGGAGATTAGATGTATTAGTACTTTTTCCATTTGGACCCAAATGGGAGGAGAGAGGAAGTATATTTGAACAAATGGAGCCAGTTGGGCTGCTTGGTAGTATTTCAATAAATTGGGAAGAGCAATGCCTCTATTTCTTTTACTTTTTTGTAAGGTCACCCCTGAGATCCTATTAAATCCATTAGCCCAAACAAAACTGGTAAAGAATATTTGCAACATTACCAGATCCTTCTTGGGCACTGGAATAGGTAGGGAACTGAAAAGATACAGTAACTTAGGCAAAATCACCACCTTAACTGCATTAATTTGGCCTAACGATGACATTTTATGTTTGTTCCATTGTGTCAGTAGAAGTTTAATTTTCTTCCACATGGAAAGATAATTCTTTTTGTAAAGGGTTGATAGTTGTGATTTTAATTGGATTCCTAAGTAGTTCAAATGTGACGTATTCAAGGATTACTCAAAGTTTAATCAAATAAGTTTGGTCACGTGGGTTGGTAAATTTAAACTCAGTGCTTCTGATTTTGAATTGTTAACGGCAAGGCCTGAAATTTGAACTAAGTGATCTAACAGGTCTGTCAAGTATGGCAGAGAGGTGAGAGGTTTGGTAAGTGTAAGAACAACATCATCTGCAAAAAACAGGCTTTATACTATTTACCAGAAAGTTGTATCCCAGATATTTGAGGGATGGCCTTTTAAATTCCCTATTTTTTTTTAATTTTATGGGGATTAGTAGAGGAAATGTCTAGGCCCTTAAGTTTCCTAGCTAATAAAGTATCTGTCTTGTTGTATAAAAATTTTGGTTAGCCCATCTGATGGTCGTATCAACTTCGCAAAACATTAAATTCTGTGGACACGTCCCTTAATTGCCAATGTATTGCAGGGTTAGGGTTAGTTTTATGAAGTTGTTCAAGGGCAGAGAATTGTTGTGCCAAAGGTTGGAGTTTTAATGGTTTTACCTTCTTGCGTTGGGAAGCTATTTAAATGAAAACTCCTCGCATTACAGCATAATGTGCTTCACATAAAGTAATTGGGGATGTGATCGAACCTAGATTCTCTTTAAAATAGTTGGTTAAAGCTTGTTTAACTTGTTCAAATGAGGAGCCTGTAGCAGAGTAGCCACCATTTAGATTAGTTAGGTTTAAGTATTAAATGTATTAAGTTCACCATAGTGGTTGAATGGTTAGACCATGCCATAGAGAGTATGTCCGCATCTTGTACGTCTGGTATCAGTATTGTAGACAAAAAGATATGATCAATTCTCCTATAGACTAAGTGAGGATAGAATAGTTCCTTATTTTTGAATGATGTTTTTGCCAAACACCAGCTACCTGAAGATCAATCAAACAATCTCTTTACTGCAGTACTGTCTACTGTCTAAGTTAGATAATTGGTATGTGTGAGTGGAGAGCTTTTAGAATTATCCAAGGTAAAGGATAGGCACAAGTTTATGTCTGCTGCTAAAATTAATTCACCTTTTTGATGATTTAAACATTTTTCCCCCAGTATACAGAAAAAAAGATTATTGTTGTTGATTGGGGGCATAATAACAAACTAAGGTGATCGTAACGTGTTCTAGCTCTCCAACTAAAATTAAGTAGCGATCATTTGGATCTGGAATTTGTTTCAGGGGGTGGAAGTGTAGCCTTTTCAAAAAACAAATAGCTACTCCAAATAAAAATTAGGGAAGTGTGGAGCATGGTCTGTAGAGAAAAAAAGTTGTAAAAAAAAAGTATTATTTCAGCATACACTTTTTGATAATAATTAAAGGCTAAGGTTCTTTTATGTGGTGAATTTAAACCCTGGGTATTGTGGGATAAAGTTTTAAGAGGGGTAGTTATCTGTACATTTCCTGATCTTTAGAAAAACTACCACAGTAACGATATTTTCAAAAACCTCCCGGCTTCCACCCAGAGAAAAGGTGTTTTGGGTGTCTACGAGGTCCAGAATTGAAAGGTTATCCCATCTCTTAAGCAGAATGACAACAGGTTATGGGCGCAGGAGATAGGAAGGAAACTGATGGAGCAGGCTGATATTTGATGGAGATGAAAAGAACTATGAACTATGGGACACAAAGTTTCTAGGCCACATTTGCCTGATGAATCTTAAAGAAACCATCCTGCATGAACCCACAGAGGACACAGACTTGGATGATAACAGAAGTAAGAAAGAGGAGGCTTATGCTGAGTTAATTAAATTTTTGGATGATAAAAGTCTGTCTCTGATTATGAGAGAAGCAGCTGATGATGGAAGGAAAGTGCTTTAAATCCTGAGAAACCACAATGCTGGCAAAGGTAAGCCACAGATTATTATCTTATATACAGAGTTAACATCTCGTCAGAAAGCTGCAAATGAAAGTGTCACAGACTATATAATATGTGCAGAAACAGCGATTTCAGCACTAAGAAAAGCTGGAGAGACACTGAGTGATGGACTATTGATTGCAATGATTCTTAAGGGCCTACCTGAATCATTTAAACCCTTTGCTGTCCATATCACACAAGGTGATGGAAAAGTGACTTTTACTGAGTTTAAAACACAGTTAAGAAGTTTTGAGGACACTGAGAAATACCGTGTCTCAGCCCAAACACTGATAAAGTGATGCAGGACAGCACACCTGTTATAACAGTAACGGAGAGAGGCAACATTAGCCCTGTCTGTTACAACTGTGACCAAAAGGGCCACAAAGCAAATGCATAACCAAGCAAACTAAATAAAAGAAGGTCACAGTGGTGTAACTATTGCAAGAGCCCGACACATAAAGAGGCATTTTGCAGACGCAAGGGATGGGACAATGTAAAGCAAGCAGCTGATGACACAGAGCAAACATTTACCTTCAAAATAAGTGATTATAAACATTAAAAAGTTTAAAAGATTTGATAAGACATTCAAGCCAGAAAACCACTACATGGAGTTGGCGGATGGTAAAAAGACTTCTGGTGTAGCACTGAGGAGAGGTAACGAAGAAGTGTGCCTGACTGACAGCAAAGGGAACAGAGTAAAGACAACATTACTAAATGTACTGTATATCCCCACATATCCACATGACATTTTCTCTGTTGAAGCAGCAACAAGCAACGGTGCATCTGTTAAATTTCAGCAAGATGGGAGTGAACTGATCCATAGGAATGGTACCAAATTCACCATCAAGAAATATAATCGACTTTATTATCTGAACACTTTTGAAGAGACTGGTGACAGTTGTCATGGTTGTTAAGATATTCAAACCTGGCATGAAATCCTCGGTCACTGTAATTATGATGAACTTTTAAAACTACAAAGTGTAATTGATGGAATGAAGATTAAGGGTTGGGTTGGTAAGTCTAACCTAAATTGTGAAATTTGTACCCAGGGAAAATTTGTTCAGAACAGAAACAAAGAGTCTGACACCAAACAATCACTTGAACTAGTACACACTGATTTAGCAGGCCCCATAGAGCCAATAGCAAAAGATTATTTTAGATATGCCATAGCATTTACTGATGATTACGCTGGTGCAGTATTTGTGTACAGGTATGGGACCTGTTATCCAGAATGCTCGGGACCTGGGGTTTTCCGGATAACGGATCTTTCCGTAATTTGGGTCTTCGTGCCTTAAGTCTACTAGAAACTCATTTAAACATTAAATAAACCCAATAGGCTGGTTTTGCTTCTAATAAGGATTACTTATATCTTATTTGGGATGAAGTACAAGCTACTGTTTTATTATTACAGAGAAAAAGGAAATCATTTTTAAAAGTTTGGATTATTTGGATAAAATGGAGTCTATGGGAGACAGCCATTCCGTAATTCGGAGCTTTCTGGATATCGGGTTTCCGGATAAGGGATCCTATACCTGTACTTTCTAAAAATAAGAGTGATACAGTATTAGCCACATAAAAGTTAATTGCTGATACTGCCCCCTATGGGACTAACAAATGTATACGGTCTGATAATGGCACAGAATTTACAGTCACTGCTCAGTAAGAAGAGCATAATACATGAAACCTCAGCACCTTACTCACCCCACCAAAGTGGGACTGCAGAGAAAAATTGGAGAACACTATTTGAGATGTCATGGTGTATGTTATTTGAGAGTAAATTTCCAAAAGAGTTATGGACATGTGCGTAATGACTGCTGCTATGATTCGCAACAGGTGTTTGAACAATCATTTAAGGCAAACTCCATACTACATGCTAACTAGGAGAAAGCCTAATCTATCAAAGATGAAAACTTTTGGGTCAGAATGCTTTGCATTCCAGTATGACAGAAAAAAACTAGACTCAAAGTGTATTGCCTAAGCACTGGAAAGGTATTTAAACACAGGCTAGTAAAAATAATTACAAAGAGTGTGACTGAGAGACAAACTCAAACTGTTAGATGCTGATGATGACATATATAGGGAAAGATGTATAAGTCCTATATTAAACACAAATCCAAGGGAGGTCCCAGTATCTGAAGATGAGAGTGCAGAGGGCAATGGTAATGGCTAAATACAGGACAAGATAACCCAAAAGGGACAGAAAAGCCCCTCATATGACATCACTATGTACTAAAGTCAGATTGTAATGATAAGATACTGACAAACATTGACTACTGTTACAGAGCACATGATGTACCACAAACTTTTAGAGAAGCCATAACTTCACCCCAGTCACAGATATGGCTTAATGCAATGAAAGATGAAATAGACTTACTAAAAAAGAGAATGATACATTAAGACTGACCACTCTACCAGAAGGTAAACATGCAGTGGGGGGGGGGGTAGATGGGTCTATGCAATAAAAAGCAATGCAAATGGATCTTAAACATACAAAGCTAAACATGTGATACTTGAAAGGTACTTTTGATTTTGAGTTAAGCTACAGAAAACGTAAGGAGAACTTAAAACTTGAGGCATATAGTGATGCTAGTTGGGCCTCAGACCTAAATGACAGAAGAAGCACAACAGGATATTGTTCTAGTCTATCCACAAATGGTGCACTGATTTCTTGCAAGTCAAACAAACAAGTCTTCCTGTGAGACTGAATATATAGCACTGGCTACTACCACACACGAGAGTTTATACATTGTGCAGTTACTCAAAGAAATGGACAGTGAATGTCAATATGAAACAGTAAACCATTTTGAAGATAATAAAGGTGCAATACCCTCGCAAAGAACCCGGTTTGCCGTCAAAGATGCAAACATGTTGATATCAAATACCATTTTCTTAAATCTGTACTAAGTGAGGGAAAGAGAACTCTTGAGTATTGTTCCACAAACAAATGGTAGCAGATGTTATGACTAAGCCAGTAACAAAGTTTACACTGGGATAATTTGTGCATTACATATTTGGAGTATAAACCAGTGCACTATACATTTATGCTACATATATCTTTCTGTAATATGAGAGCAAGTGGGGGTGTTAAGATATGCATTAATGGATGTGCTCTCATACAGATCCCATAGTAATCTTATACTGATACAGTGTCATGCAACATGATCTTTGTCTGCTACTGCAGAAGTGTTAATAAACTTATGTCTTCTTGAAGCAAGAGAAGCATGGTGTCTGTGTGCAGTTTCTCCTATGTCTAAAGAAAGCTGCAGGCTCACGTGAGATTGAGCTACCAGTTATCCCATCTCTTAAGCAAAATGGCAACATGTGCACCTTGCCCTTTAGAATGAGCTTCTAGAATGGATTGCAAGAGTTGTTCCTTGCTCTGCTGAATACAGTGAAGATGTATGGTGGACACCATCCCTGGAATACCACAAATACCATTCAGAAGCATAGACTGGTGTGGGTTAGGGGCTGCAAGGTATAGGACTTAATACATGTTCTCTATACTTCTATTCTTTATACTTTAGATTCAGACTGAAATAATGCAGCTGATTAACAGACCTGAAAATGTACTGAATTCTGCGAAATTAACTAGAGAAAAGAAAGGGTTAAACAAATATTCTGTTGCAATTACATTTACAAATCAAAATGTTTGAAAATGTATATTGGATAGTTGCTTAGAATGACATCCCTTATTTCCCTTAATTATTTATTAGCTCTTAGTTCCCCTTTATGGATCCACAGTACTTCAGTATTGAAGTCTAAATTGCATCAAGTAGGGATGTACGGTGTACAGTGTTCTCCACAGTAGCTGGGCAGGAAGGAAAGCAGGCGCCAGCAAAATGTAGAAGAATATTAAATGAGACATATAGGATCATTTAAAAAGCCCAAATTTTGTAAGCAATAATGGAAAATATATGGTGCTGGTTTTACTTTTGGCTGTAAATTAATATTGCCTTCAAAAATGTCCCCTTTATTGGACCTCCCCATAGATGTTCTCTGGTCCCTGTCCATGTTTCAAATGAAGGGTGGGCGTGTCCTAATAGTCGCTGCCAGAAGCACAGTAGTAGGGGGACAGCTAATCAAAGCGCTGCAGTCACACAAGCAAAGACATGCTTCAGTTCCCTATCAGGTCCTGTTAGCTGCTGATTGGTTCCTGTCCTACAGTGCAGGGTGCTGAGTGCTGCCAGCTCCCCTGCACAGCCAGAGAATTCAGGGAGCAGGAAGTGGAACAGATGGGCGTCACAGGATTATTGCAGAAATATTCAATAAATCAGTCTGAAACGCTACTTTTTTAAGCACAATTATTCTATATTTAAAAGAGTATAATATACCGGTATGTTCTACTTTTTCACACAAAATGTCTCTTTTAAATCATTACTGTGCTCTTTAACCTCGTGCTGCTGTAATGTGTGTGTGTGCCATTCATGTCATCAGTCATTAAAAACTATGCACATATTAGCCAGGTACAGGGGCATGGAATAGGTAAACTGTAAATGTGCTCACCCTATTTGGGGGAGTTTATCTATAAAAGTAGCTCCTGTCACTAGGGTCGGACTGGAGCACTGGGGGCCCAACGGGTTGCAAACTTCCAGGTGCCCCAACGCGCATGTGCAAACGGTGGCACACAAAACACCACACATTTTTGTTTTGGGGCTTGGCAGATTAGGGAAGCTAGTCTGGCCCGGCAGGGGCCCATTGGGTTTTACCCAGTGTCCCGCCGGCCCAGTCCGACCTTGCCTGTCACCCATGCCTAAAAGACTTTAAGTATTGGGAAAACATTTTAAAAATGAAACCTCTAGCATAACAGTTTCTTTGCATGCGATTTATAATTTTGCCATAAAAGTATTTCCCAATGATTTTACAAAGTGTAGCAAAGTGGCAAATGATATCTAGGGGCAGGTTTATCAAAGGTTGAAGTGAAAATTCGAATTTTAAAAATTTGAATTTCAAGCTAATTTTGTGTACTTTTGTGAACCTCAGTTTGAATTTGAAAAAATTTGAATTTTGAAACTTATCATGTACTGTCTATATAAAAATTCAACTTCAACCATTCGCCATTTAAAACCTGCTGAATTGCTGTTTTAGCCTATGGGGGACCTCCTAGAACCTATTTGAAGTCAATTGGTGGACTTTGAAAAAGATTTTTTTAGGAATTGTACGATTCGAATTCAATTGAAAACAGACCTATTTGATTGAAAACAGGCCTATTCAGCCAAAAAAAACCTTCAATTTTAATTTTGGTCTTTTTGAATTAGAATTTTGAAGTTTTTCAAATTCGAAATTCAACCCTTGATAAATCTGCCCAAAATGAAATAGAGCAAAGAAACTGGTAAAGATTGTGGAATGCCCCATAATATTCTTTTAAATATTTTATGGTTGGAAAAAAAAAGTATTACACATTTTTGTACTTGCAGTAAATTTTATGCATTCTTCGTGATTTTCTGACAAAGGTGATTGCCACAACTTTTGAATTCTGCTTACAAAGTAAAATTATATTTTGCACTTCAGGGTGAAATCAACTTACTTGTATTGGAATTATTAACTTGAATGTTTAGAACTGGGATTTCTTGTACAGTGAATTAACATTTTTTCTGTAATTAGGAACACCATTCCTTAAGTCTACTGAAAATATTTAAAAAAACAATCATAATATTTTTGCCACCCACACTAATTTTCACTTATTTACTAAATCTGTGCTTAATTAGGCCTGAAAATTGTATATCTGTATTCTGTGGATCCCATATCTGTAAATTAGAGATAGGTACCTGAAATGAGTGGCATATGTTACTTTCAGAACTTTTTAGAGAGGGAGAGGGTAGAGAACTTACTTGTATTTTTGCTTGGGAGACTGCTTTTCATTAGATTTCAGGATGTATCCAACATAATATATAGGAAAGAAGAAAAAGTTCCAGTTGGTTGAAAACCATGTAAGAGTAAATGGTGCATCAAATCTGCTGAGTGTTGATTTTGCAAGTTGTGTTGACCCTGACCAAGATGAGCAAACACACAGGATTATGGCAATCCCCCAAGAGCACTTTTTTATCTGTGTAATGGAATATTTCAAAAAGCACTGATGACATGGTCCATTTGCTTCTATGGCAGCCTGTATATGTGCTTCAGTAGGAACAGTCGATGTTGGAGAATGGTCATCTGCTATACAAAAAAAAACTGTTAGTAAATCATATGTTCTCGTTTGAAAGGTAACAATATTATTATTATTATTATTATTAATATTAATTAATATTATATTTAATAATGTTAATATACTTGGCTTTTCAGTTATGTGATGACAGGATGCCTTTACCAACCACTTCTAATAAGCAAATCCCAAACTAACATGGTATATTGAATTTTCATAATTTTCATCTATACTGGGTTGTAAATTTTAAAATTCTTTGATATTTATCCCAACATTCTTAACTGTAAATTGGTTTCGACAGGTCAACTAAGAAATGAATGTAAGGTTCAGTTAATATAAAATAAAATCATAATGCCAGGCAACTAAAGAATATTCAACACCCTAACAATATTTGTTGCTTATTTACTTAAGTTTGCACCAAATATATACTGTATATGTATGTAAATTATTAATACAATATTACTATGAAAACTGTAACATTTATTTTCCAAAGCTTGGACGTAATAAGGTAAAAGTTATATGGCCAGCTTTTAAATTACAATTTATATAGTTCTGATATTGCACCAGTGGAGCTTACAATCTAAGGTCCCTATCACATTCATGTACACTAAAAAAATTAGAAAAGGCACAGGTCACATAGCAGATAACTGATAAGCTCTTACACAGCTGCTTCTTTATATAAAGTGTTTTTTTCAGAAGCAAACACGTATTTTACCAGTACATGGCAACAGCAATATTTATTTTACTGTAAAACACTCTAATTTGTTGGTGTAACTGTGCCTTTTACATGAACTTTACTGCTGCATTGAAGACCATGGCTGAAAATGTAAATGTAAGGAAGTTTAGTGGAAGCAACAGATGCCTTTAACTTACTTTATAAAATATATAATAAATTCTTATCTGAACCCCTCATGTTACAGAAAATTACAATTTATTTAAAAATAAATGGTATTTTATGGGGACAATATACAATGGCAGCAGGGTCGGACTGGGCCCTTGTAGGCCCCGCAGGGCTAGACCTTTTTCCCAGGACTGGCAGAGCCATTGTTCCTTCCTGACCCCACCCCACCGCATGAAGAAATAATGTGCGTTAAGGTAGTTATGCGATAGCAGAGGGAAGAGATTTTTGGTGGGCCCCTGATGTGGCAGCCCTAGTGGGCCCAGACCCCATCAGTCAGACATAGGATGGCAATATGCTTTTAAAACACCCTTTATAGTTAATTTACTGCAAGCACCTTCCTGTGACAAAACATTTACTTAGTTGTGCCCATGCAGGGCCTCGTGAGGCTGCAACTACTGCAATTTGTACTGAACGTACATGTTCCCTTTTCACTTTCTTTTAAAGAATATCACATTTTCTAAGCATGGTAAAGAAAATGAAAGCATCAACATTAGCAAGTGAAAGTTTAAAGTTTGTTACTCTACCACAATATTTGTTTCATTACAGTCTTTAACCAGATTTTCTCATTATATACATGATAAATAAAGATTTGAAAACACCTACTGCGGGGATTCTTAGCCCTACAATGGGGCCCATGCTATTTATAGTGGGTCACCATGATCCCTCTGAATAAAGTCACATTTTCTCCTACAATGCAAAATAATCATTTTAAAAATTAACTGGTTCTGACTCACAAGTTGAAATAATTATTTTGGTCCCTGGGTAAAGAAGCATTGTCCTGCTGTAGGGGGTCATTGTCTAGGGGTCATTGACCCCATCTAAAAATAAATGCTCTGTGAAGCTACACATTTATTGTTATTGCTACTTTTTATTACTCATCTTTCTATTCAGACCCTCTCCTATTAAAATTCCAATCACTTATTCATATCAATGCATGGTTAATTTGAACCCTAGCAACCAGATTGCTGAAACTGCAAACTGGAGAGCTGCCGAATAAAAAGCTAAATAATTAGAAAACCACAAATAATAAAAAATGAAAATCAAATGCAAATTATCTCAGAATATCACTCTCCACATCATACTAAGGGGCAGATTCACTAAGGGTCGAATTTCGAAGTAAAAAATACTTCGAAATTCGACCCTCGAAATGAAATCCTTCGACTTCGAATATCGAAGTCGAAGGATTTAGCGCTAAACGTTCGTTCGATCGATCGAACGATTTTTCGTTCGATCGAACGATTAAATCCTTCGAAACGAACGATTCGAACGATTTTAATCCAACGATCGAAGGAAAATCCTTCGATCAAAAAAAGGTTAGCAAACCTATGGGGACCTTCCCCATAGGCTAACATTGACTTCGGTAGGTTTTACCTGCCGAAGTAGGGGGTCGAAGTTTTTTTTAAAGGGAAAGTACTTCGACTATCGAATGGTCGAATAGTCGAATGATTTTTCGTTCGATTCGTTCGATTTCGTTCGTATTCGAACGAATTTAACCAATTCGATGGTCGAAGTACCAAAAAAATACTTCGAAATTCGAATTTTTTTCATTCGAATCCTTCACTCGAGCTTAGTGAATCGGCCCCTAAAAGGTGAAAAACCCCTTTAAACAGCTTTAGCAAAACTGAACTCCTATTCAACACCCTTAAGTTCCTCCAGACCCAATTTAACTTGGCCAAACATGACCTATACAAATTTATTCAAATAAAGCATCTCCTTTCTCCACACCTAAAAGAATACTCACACCAACAAATTGACTTCAAATAACTATGATTTTATCAGAACACCCAGCCACTGAAAAACTAAGCCACATTATTAAATGGAAACAAGACCTACACATATCACTAAACTATTTCAGTGGATACAAGCAGTAGCGATCCTAGAGGGTGCGTGATCCTGAGGTGCATGACGCACAGCCGGGCCCGCCCCCTCCGTACGGCCGCATTTGGCCGCATTTTCAGCGGCGAACGGACTGCCGGGGGGCCCTGAGGGGGTGCAGGCCCTGGCCCGCTCGCACCCCCTGCTCCCCCGGTAGTTCCGCCACTGGATACAAGCAGCAAACTCCCCTCTCAAATAGTCCAAATGTACCAATCACATTGAAAACCAGAACAAAATACTATACAATACAGATGATATAAAACACCTAATATACCCCATCGCATGTTTCCATCTGTCTACGCAAATTGATGGAGATGAAACAAAACTGAAGGGACACTAATCCGTATATGGTGGGCATGTCCAGAAACCCCCCCCTCTTTTGGAAAAGTATCAGAATTGTTTCAACAACTCAATTCACCTCTCGCATTAGCACTTTTTAACCATGGATTACAAAACTACCCTCCTTATCTATTGACATTTTTATTCCACATACTCACCTCAGCTAGACTACTAATACCCAGATGCTGGAAATCCCCAGACATACCAACAGTAGAGAAACTGATTAATTTAACAGATTAATCGAACATACAAAAAACTAGCAATAAGAAATGCACCCTCCATAACCAAAATGTAGCTCACCTACCAAATATGGCAAGACTGGAAACAAAAGCAAACATCCTCCAAGAAAGAACTTAATCAACTATAACAATTTACACTGCAATCGCAGCCGAAGGTAGCAGCATATTTATAGCAGAACAGATTATAAACAGCCCCCCACCTTCATTCTCACCTGTCTTTCCTCACCCCATAAAAAATATGTACTCCAAACTACTATGCTGCTAAACTTTTCTAAAGTTTGCATTTTTATGATATTTCTGAAAAATCACCTCAAAGCTTTTATTATTTAGCATCTTACAGTATCTCCAAATGTCCTTAGGAACACCCTAACAGTGAATAGCTTGATCATCACCATTGCTATTTATTTATAAAGCCCCAGCAATTTATAGAGTGCTTTTCTTAATTTATAGCAAATGGGCCTTAGATTAGTACTCCCAATATGTATATGATTGCCCAATTATGTGGCATGCAGAGGCCCAATGAAAATATTGTTGACATATCAGCTACTGAGAGAACACCCTTCTTGACCAAAGAAAACCATATATTGTTTTTAAAAGTACAGCTCCAGACAAATTCAAAATAGCTAAGGCAAGTCTTTACTCTCCAGAACCAAACTAAAAAGCTTTGCTTAAGTTATAATTTTTATGACATTTATGGAGATTGTCTCAAAGCTGGCTCTTAACACCCACATGTCCTTAGGTACATGCTAAATATAAATGCTGTGGGTCTTTCAACGGTTTGATGCCCAATACGTATGGGGCATGTAGAGATCCTGTTTCTGTATGTTTTTGGATTGAGGTTGGAAACTAATGTATGCAGAGAATCCATCACAAATAAGGGAAGAATGTACCAGCTCCAATAATTTTAATGCCCACAATAATGGGTCTTCATTTTAAAAAATAAGTACATGTTTACAAAAATATGCGAACGCATTTCTTACAGCAACTCATATGTATATCTCAGATTTCCCAGTAATTGAAATTGACCTTCTAGTGGAGCATGCCGCAGTAACATATAAATGCATATACAGACAAGTTTGGATAACTGAAACTGAATTTTTTTTAGAAGAATGAAGTTAATGAAGTAACCATGCCACAAGATAATTAACATCTAAAAAACACAGATTTCCAGAGAAATCGGTAGTGCATTAACTCAAACCTGAAAGTGGCATTTGTTATTATGTTCAGTGAGACGTAATTAAATGAGCAGAAAATAGAAATGGAATAACTGTAAACTGGTATAATGCACATTAAGAGTAAACTGCATGGATTCTGTGTCCCATAGTCTATTTAGTAATAATATGCAAATATATATTTTTTAGTTTGTTTGTTCAAGTGTTCCAAACATACCAAGTTCAGTGCCCGCAAGTATCCAAGAATTAGATGTTGATCTGATTGCAGATGCCCCACAGGGTAATCTTGTCCCCACCTTCCCATTTTTGCAGTTGCTGCAGATACAAGAATTACCTTCCACTCTGGTGAGAGTAAGAACCGGGCTGGTACAAGCGCTGAGAGGAGCCACCCTTGCAGAATGTTTCTTCATTGTGAGACTATGGACTCACAGAAGCTATACGGTTAATCACCTACATTATACTGTTGGTTGCTGCAGTTTTTCTCACCCCCTCCCTCACACTGTATGGTTTTTAATGCTATGCCTTGCTCTCTTTTTCTGGTTGCTTCATCTTGTCTGTTTCTGCAGTAGCCAATTACTATTCTTTCCCCTCCCATCAACTCACTCATTGCCTGCCTCTCTGTCTACAGTGTCTGCAGCGTCCCTGAACTGTCTGCCTGTCATGCATAAATGTTGGTGCAAAGGTAAACATCACGGCCCTGCAAAGTAACTTTCATTTCCAAACATACAATTTTATATCTACCCACAGATTTTCAATGTGTAATTCAGTACAAAATCATGATTTCGTTTTATCATCTGTATGATATTTTAGTTGTTTTACTTTGCTGTGGCATAAACAAGAACATACATTGTTTATAATCATATTTTATTTAGCATTAACAGTTTTTTCCCACAAAAGAAACAATATAGTTAAATATAAAATTGTATGCCATGCACATTCCTAAGGTAAGAAATAAAATAAAACTTGGGAACCTTCGGCTGAGGGCACATGAAGCACTGGCTCCCCCACTCTCAGCCTGCTCTGCAAAATCCTGCAACAAAAAGCAACTATAAAACATTGAAATGAGTGCAGGATGAAAGATGGCATATCTATCATATAACTCCTATACACATACACGAGATATATAAAATACATGCTGAATACCTATTCTCAGCCCCAACAAGCAGATTTCCTTATTATGTAGGGTCCATTCATACCTGTCACAAGAATACTGCTTCAACCTGCAGTCCTGACCTGATGGGATTTTTACACCTGCCCAATATATAAATGGCCAATCATCAGTCATTATTTTGCAGCAGTATTTCAAAAGACAAAGTGTGTGACCCCAAGCATCTCATGACAGATGTGTCCTCCTACCAATTCATGACAGACACAGTGTGTGACTCCTCACCATTTTGTGAAAGGCACAGTGATTAACGCCCCCTAGCATTTCAGACAGAAACAACAAGTGGTCCCCCAGCATTTCACAAAATGCACAGTTAGTGCCCTACTGTATTTCATCACATTGTGATTTTATGGTACAGTGATTAGCCCCTCAGCATGTCATGACAGACACAGTATGTGGCTCACCAGTATGTGAAAGGCACAACGATTGACACCCCCAGCATTTTATGACAGACACAGAAGTGGCCCTAAGCATTTCATGATGGACACACTGTTTGCCACCTCAGAATTTTATGACAGACAAAGTGATTGGCATACATTATTTCATGGTGTACACAGTGTGTGCCTCCCAACATTTCATGACAGACACAGTGAGTACCTGCATTTTACAACAGACCCAGTCAGTGCCCCCCCCAGCATTTCATGACACACACACAGTGTGTGGTCCCCAGCACTTCACAACAGACAGATTGAGTGCCCCCCAGCATATCACAGCAGGTCCAGTGTGCACCCCCACCCCCAGCATTTCATTACAGGCACAATGTGTGGACCCCAGCATTTCACAGCAGGCACATCATGCGGTCCCCATTTCAGGGCAAATTCTTGTGGCCTCCAAGAATTTCATTACATATATTAGGAGAAACAAGGTGCCCCAGAATAAATATTTAAATGACTCACCAGAGAGTAAATGTGGTCAGGGTGCACCAGCCCCAGACCCCCAGCTTTAGGGAGCGGTAAAGCAAAGGTATGAAGAAGAAGCAGGGCCAGAGAAAATTAGTTAAAATATATATATTTTATTTGTACAAAGTTAAAAATTTATAATTTGCATCTCCATCTGCCCTATGCGTTTCACACCCACTCAGGGCACTTAGTCATGGGCTCTGATGTCAGCCACAGGATATGAGCATTTATACAGAAGACAGCCAATCAAAAAACAGATAAGAAAATGAAATGAAAAAAAAACTATCCTTAAAGAAACAGCAGCTCTTATATATCTAAAAGAAACCCATATGAAAAAAATTGCAGAAATTTACAAAAATATTACAAAAAATGTATACGAAATGTTGAAAAGAATTATACAATAGGTATCTTAAAAAACAGTATATGAACATGAGTAATAGCAGCAGAGAATGCACAAAAATGAGTAAAAATACATTTGTACATGATCAATCGGAGGGGTTTCATATATATTATTAAGTCATGCCGTATATGAAGAAAGGGGTATAAAAGAGAGGGTGTAAACACCACATCAGGAGTAGTAACAAGTTACATCGAATTCAGAATTCTTACCGAAAGGTATCCTAGTGTTAAGATTAAAAATCCAGAACACCTCTCTCTTAGAAAGAATTTTTGACAGATCGGTTGTTGAGATATACACTCTCTCTCTATGCCCTAGATACTGAAGCAACCAAGATCGCTGGAGTTACATGAAGGAAGTGCTTGGAAACATTAGTATCCTTCCGTATGTTAATATCAGAAGGATGTTCTCGAATTCTCTCCTTTAGCTTTCGCAATGTTTTCCCCACATATTGGCTCTGGCATTTCAAAAATGTGATTAAGTATATCACATTTTTAGTGTTGCAATTTATACATTGTTTGATTTTGTGAATTCTGTCCTCAGATTGAGCCTTGAAAATGTTAATTTTTTTTATATATGGACAGATCACACACCTTTTTTCACTACATATGAAGTTCCCCTTTGTCATTAGCCATGTGGTATTTCGCTCTTTTTTGGTATTCAACATACTAGGTAACAATATCGTGAGGCCTTTACTTGTAACAAATTTACACCCTGAGCTCAGAATCTCATTTTATTTGTCATCTGTCCTTAAGATGGGAATGTTTTTTTCAATTATGTGTTTAATCATAGTGTATTGTAGATTATAAATTAATATACTGTAAGAGTTTAGGTAGCTGGGATCAGTTTTCCTGGGGTAACAGCCAATGGCACAAGCACAACTCATGAGAGTGAAGTCTCTTTTTGGCAGTTTGTTGTCTCTTGTAGCCAAATAAACAAAACAAACAATTCAAAATAAAATTCTTGCCACTTAATGGGCTTCTAACTAATACAGTCAGTTTTCCTAACTAACCAGGAGGAGGCCTACCACCTGTCTCCCCAAAACAGAGAACATTCCCTTCAATTTCAATCCCTCTCACACAGGCAGCTTTCCTGTGTCTTTTCCCAGCCAGGAGCTCTGCACTCTGGCTTTAGCTGCCTTTTTAATTAACCACCTGAGATACCTCAGGACAACTCAAAACACCTGGGCTGGACTAGCAGTCCCGGAGCCACTCTGTTAGGGACCTGGGGCATAAATAAGCTCCGTCCTGGACTTCCCCAGGTATCCTAGTAGTGACCTCACCATATACCCCTCCTTGTTTCAACCCAATGGTTGGAACAACTGAGGCCAAACATAAATGAACCCGGGACAGGGCATCAACATTGCCCATTTCTGACCCGGGCCTATGTTTCACTGTGAAACAGTAGTCCTGCAGCATGAGGAACCAATGATTCACTCGTCTATTGGTCTCCTTCTTTTGGGCCATCTATTTTAGTGCATGGTCAGTAATAAGGTCAAATTTTCTGCCTAAGAGGTAATACCTTAAGGCATCTAGGGCCCACTTTATGGCTAAACACTCCTTTTCAATCATGGAATACTTCCTCTCACAGTCATTGAGCTTTCTGCTTAAGTACACCACTGGATGCTCTTCCCGGTTATAAAGCTCGTATAATACTGCCCCTAACCCCACATCTGATGTGCCTGTATGGATCACAAAGTCCTTGAAAAATCTGAGGAATACAAGACTGTTTGTGCACATAATGCATCTTTGAGGGCCTGAAAAGATTTTTCTGCCTCAGGGAACCACTTGATCATGACAGAGTTTTTTCCCTTCGTTAATCTGTTAAGGGAGCAGCCAAGGTGGCAAAATAAGGAATAAACCTCCTGTAGTAGCCAGTGATACCCAGAAAAGCTTGAACCTGCTTCTTATTAAGAGGGTGTGGCCACTGTTGAATGGCTGCTGTTTTATTTACAACACCTCTGTCAATGGTGTAACCTAAATACTTGGCCTCCTCCAAACCAATGGCACATTCCTTAGGGTTGGCAGTAAGGCCTGCTTTACGGAGGGCATCCAACACAGCCTGAACTCAGATGAGACTCCCAATCTGTACTGTGTATCACCACATCATCTAAATACATCATCTAATACTATTGGTGAGGTCTTAATATTCTATCCATAGCCCTTTAAAACGTGGCAGGGGCATTTTGTAGGCCAATGAGCATTACTTTGTACTGGAAAGAACCGCCTGGAGTGACAAAAGCAGTTTTTTCCTTGGCCTGTTCCGATAATGGTATCTGCCAATACCCTTTTGTTAAATCCAATGTTGTCAGATAACAAGCAGTACCCAGCCTGTCTTTAAGCTCGTCTAACCTAGGCATTGAGTAAGTGTCAAACTTGGATACCAAATGAAGCTTGCGAAAATCATTACAGAACCGCCAGCTACCATCTGGCTTGGGAACAAGAACAATCGGGCTAGACCAGTCACTACTGGACTCTTCAATTACCCCTAACTCAAGCATTTTGGCCACTTCATCAGCCACAGCTTTCCGTCTAGCTTCGGGAATCCTATAGGGTTTGACAGTAACACGAACCCCTGGCTCAGTGACAATATCATGCTCAACAATGGGAGTCTTTCCTGGGAGGTCAGAGAAAGTATCCCTATTCCTCATTAAGAATTCTTTTACCTTCTTTTTTGGTGGAGGTGGACAAAGTTTCTGCAATAGTAACCTCAGGGACCAGAGGGGTCTTGCGATTTACCTTAGAAACAGCATAGGCTGGTACTGCAATCAATGATATCCTGTCTTTTCAGGGTTTAAGTAAATTAACATGATAAATTTGTTCTGGCTTCCTCTTGCCAGGTCGGTGTACCTTGTAATTTACATCCTCAAATCTCTCAATTACTACAAAGGGTCCCTGCCATTTTGCAAAGAACTTTCTTTCCACCGTGGGGACCAAAACTAGTACTCTGTCTCCAGGTGAAAAGACACGTATTTTAGCATTATGGTTGTATATCCTTTGTTGGGCAGCCTGTCTTGCATTTGTGCTTTATAAATAAATGATGATGATGATGATATGTGTTCAATTACACTCCTCTGGGTGTCATTTCCCCTTCCCAGGTTTCCTTGGCTATGTCTAAGAGCCCCCTAGGATGTCTCCTGTAGAGTAACTCAAATGGGGAATAACCTGTTGAGGATTGAGGAACTTCCCTAATAGCAAACATAAGATAGGGTAAAAGGCAGTGCCAGTCTTTTTAGGGTCTTGTTAAACCATTCCACAAGACCATCTGTCTGAAGGTGGTAGACAGAGGTTTGCAATTGTGAAATTTTAAACAATTTACAGAGTTCCTTAGTTACTCTGGACATAAAAGGGGTACCCTGATCTGTGAGGCTTTCTTTAGGGATCCCAATCCTACTGAACACATGAAGCAATTCTTTGGCAATGGTTTTAGCAGAAGTGTTGCACAAAGAAATAGCTTCCGGATAGCGAGTGGCATAGTCCATGATCACTAAAATATATTGGTGACCCGGGCAGATTTTAACAAAGGGCCCACCAGATCCATGGCTATCCGCTTAAAGGGTATTTCAATAATTGGTAATGGGATTAAGGGACCACACAAATGTGGCCTTGGAGTGGAAATCTGGCAAACAGGACAGGACTCACAGTAATCCTTAACCGGCTGATATATGCCAGGCCAAAAAAATCTGTGCAACACACTTTTGGTAGTTTTTTCCACACCCAAATGTCCCCCCCCCCCTTACATGTCCATGGGCAAGATCCAACACCATTTTTCTGTATGGTTTAGGTACCACTAATTGTTCAATCACCTCATTTGATTTTTTTTGATACTTGGTACAGTAGATCCCCTTTTAAAGACATGTTAAGATAGGTCAACATGAGCCCTGGCTCAAACGGTTTCCAATCAATTATTTTCATATTTTCTCTAGCTTTTAGAGGATAGGGTCTTTTAACTGTTCTGTCCCAAAATTCTCTTTGTGTACATTCAAGTCAGAGAAATCCACAACATTGTCAATATTACCTGACTCACTGGTTTCCCCACTAGGGTTTTGACCATCTTCAGGGTCCTCCAAGTCTCCTGCTAATACAGAGAAAGGGAAATCTGTGGTTTCCTGAGGAGGATCCTCTGAACTTGGTAGCTCTGAATTTTCTATGGGCACAGGTCCTTCAACCACTGTATCAGAGCAGGGAGAAACCGATTGATCCCAGAGATCCCAAAACTGGGGAAAATCCCTCCCAATTATTGCATCATGCAGAAGGTGTGGTATTACCCCTGCAGAGTGAGTCACTGTACCAAGGCCCGTTCTAAACTTTAGGGTCACCACAGGATACTCCCGTGTGTCACCATGAATACAAACTATACCAACCCTTTTTGACTGGAACTTAACAGGGCCTACTGAGTCTAACTTTACCAATGTGACCGGAGTCTATCAATGCAAGCAATTATTTCCCATTCACACTCACTTTACACATTTGCTTTTCTTGAACCGGCACCACAATGCAGTCAACCTTAGCAAACAAGGACTGGCATCTATTCCTGGAAGAAAAATCACATTGCATGGGATCATCAAGCAAACCTAAGAGTCTCAGACTTTCCAGTCTTAGATGGCCAGCCTCCTGGGTTTTTGCCAAAAGTCTCTCCCTTTAAGGGTGATTTACTTTTACAACCACCCGTTTCCCCGTGAACAGTCTTACCAGGTGCCAGAGGGTACCTACCTTTCAGGTGTGGAGCCCGGAATGATGAGGAAGAGGTGCCAAAGTTCTCAGCAGCAAAGTACCTTTCCACTAACTCCACAAGGTCATCTGCTGTTTTAAGGTCTCCATGGGTTACCCATTCACGCAGGGCACCAGGAAGGGACTTCAGGTAATGATCCAGCATCACCCTCTCAATAATCTCAGGTCCAGTCAGGGACTCCGGCTGTAGCCATTTTCTCACCAGGTGGAAACATCTGTGAGCATGGAGGCTTGTATGGGTGATAAGCCCAGCTTTAGACTCGTTGGGCACGAAGTGCCAGGGTAACGCCAAGGCGGGCCAGAATCTCTTTTTTCAGTTTCTCATAATCCTTAGCAGTAGCAGGGTCAAGGTCAAAATATGCTTTTTGCAATTCACCAGTTAACAGAGGTGCAAACAGACCTGCCCACTGCTCTTTAGACCAACCCTCTCTTTCGGAGGTCCACTCAAATGTAGTGAGATATGCCTCCAGCTCATCCTCTAATGTCATCTTTTGGAGGAAGCGACTCACATTGATTTTGGTCCCGTTACTATGTGCTACTTCAGGTGGCTCCAGGGGTCTCTGTACAAACTTTTGGACCAATCCTGTCAGTACCTGCCGGTCTTCCTCTGCAGCTTTTGTCAGCTTTTGAAACATTGTCATTGTCTGTTGCTGAAAATCTAGACCAGCTCCTTATGACGGGCTTCCGCTTGCTGCTGAAGTGCAGCATTAGACAGCATTAACTGTTTCATAAACTCCTCCATGCTGCACAGTTCTTAAGGGATCACCGCCCTTTATTTCACAGACTCTGCAATATTATACTGCCTTTTGTTGCTTTATTTTGTGCCAGAGCACCCTCCACCATATGTAATGGTTTAGGTAGCTGGGATCAGTTTTCCTGGGGTAACACAGCCCAACATATGAGAGTGTAGTCTCTTTTTGGCAGTTTATTGTCTCTTGCAGCAAAATAAACAAAACAAAATAAAATATTTGCCAATTAATGGGCTTCTAACTAATACAGGTCAGTTTTCCTAACTAACCAGTAGGAGGCCTACCGCCTGACTCCCCAAAACAGAGAACATACAAAATCCCAAACCATTATAGCACTTAGGAAACTTTCCTAAAAAATTTCATACTTGAAGCAATAAATTTGTTATTGCCACATAATTTTTTTCTTTTTGACAATCAATTCTAGTTACAAAAACAGGGCTAATGATTTAAATCTACACTTCACTCAAGAATATCACAACACCAATATTAACTTTTTAGATATTAGCCTGTCAAATGATGGAAACATGTGACTACATCACTGTATCGAAAGAATGTGCAGCCAACACCTTATTGCGAGCCACCTCCTTAAATCCTAAACACCTTTTAAGAAGCATACCAATGGGACAATTTTTACGCCTTAGGCGATTATGCTATGATTTTCAGACTTTTGTTACAGAAGCATACCATCTAAGAGACAGACTACTTTTTAGAGGATATAACATGAGTCTGTTGACTGAAACGTTTAAGAAAGCACTAGCAACCCCTAGGAATTCTCTCCTTCAGAAATGCATGTCTAATTCCCAAGGTATATCGGCATCACAATCTAATATGGATGAACCATTATGTATATTAATTTATAATCCATACTACCCTATGATTAAACGCATAATTGAAAAAAACATTCCCATCTTAAGGACAGATGACAAATTAAATGAGATTCTCATTAGAGCTCAGGGTGTAAATTTGTTACTAGAAAAGGCCTCACATTAATATATTGTCACATAGTATGAGTTCCAAAAAAGAGTGAAAGACCACATGGCTAATGACAAAGAGGAACTTCATATGTGGTGAAAAAAGGTGTGTGATCTGTCCATATATGAAAAAAAGTGAATTTTTCAAGGCCCAATCTGAGGACAGAATTCACAAAATCAAACAATATATAAATTGCAACACTAAAAATGTGATATACTTAATCACATGTTTGAAATGCCAGAGCCAATATGTGGGGAAAACATTGCATAAGCTAAAGGAGAGTATTCGAGAACATCTTTCTGATATTAACAGACAGAAGGATACTAATGTTTCCAAGCACTTCCATTCATTCATGTAACTCTGGGGATCTTGGCTGCTTCAGTATCCAGGGCATAGAGAGAGTATGTCACGACCGGCACCCAATACCAGAACAAGTGCCAAGTACCCTGGTCTTGGCTCGGCTTCACCAGTAGTGTGACCACCTTTGGGCTTCGGGAGGAGCCCTCAGCTTACTTGGGTGCCACCTGGACTTAACGAGAGGTACAGGGCGAGATGTTCTGGCTGGCAAAGGGGCACGGCTGGTAGCAGAGTCTTTTGGGCCGATGGTCACAGCACAACAGGATTAGGCAGAAGGATGGTCAGGCAGGTTGGGTCAAGGCAGGCGGATATCAGATTCCTCAGGCAGGCAAGGGTCAAAAACCGGGTAGTCAATCAAGGGGTTAAGCAGGAGAGTTGTCGTAGGCAGGCAAAGGTCAGGATACAGATTGTTGGATAGTCAGAAAGCAGGCTGGGTCAAACACGGATAATCAGATTAGAATACAAAGCAGACGCTCAAAGCTCAGGAAACCACAAGAACAAAGTTCTATCACGGGCAAACTCTGGAAGCCCTTTCACACTATTTATACTTTTGAATTTGGCGCCATTGCACGCCCTTAGAGGAACAAGATGGCGCTGGAACTGGACCATGCGGCGGGCGACCCAGCCGCACAGGTATTTTTATTACAGAGTATATCTCAACAACCGGGGAGGTGATCTGTCAAAAATTCTAAGAGAGAAGTGTTCTGTATTTTCAATCTTAACACTAGGATACCTTTTGGTATGAATTCCGAATACAATGTAACTTGTTACTACTCCTGATGTGGTGTTTACACCCTCTCTTTTATACCCCTTTCTTCATATACGGCATGACTTAATAATATATATTAAACCCCTCTGATTGATCATGTACACATTTATTTTTACACATTTTTGTGCATGCTCTGCTGCTATTACTCATGTTCATATACTGTTTTTTAAGATACCTATTGTATAATTATTTTCAACATTTTGTATACATTTTTTGTAATATTTTTGAAAAAAATTTTCATATGGTTTTTTTACAGATATATAAGAGCTGCTGTCTCTTTAAGGATTGGTTTTTTGTTTTTTTTTCATTTTCTTATCTGTTTTTTGATTGTCTGTCTTCTGTATAAATGCTCATATCCTGTGGCTGACATCAGAGCCCATGACTAAGTGCCCTGAGTAGGTGCGAAATGCTTAGGACGGATGGAGATGCAAATTATACAATTTTAACTTTGTACAAATAAAATATATATTTTATTAACTAATTTTCTCTGGTCCTGTGGATCCTTCTTGAGTGCTGGTTGGCCCTGCTTCTTCTTCATACCTCCCAGAATTTCATGGCAGGCAAAGTGTTTGTGCCCCCCCAGCATTTCACAACAGGCACAGTGTGTGGTTCTCAACATTTCATTGCAGGGAAAGTATGTGGTGCCCCAGCATATAAGGACAGACATGGTGTGTGTCCCCTAGCATTAGAAGGCATTTCTGAGAGAAAGTAGAGGGCAGATGATTAACAGACCTGTCTTTTGCAACATTGTTTAAAAAATAACAACCAGAAGTTAAGCAAATGCTGCTTTCAATAACAATTTTTTTTTTACAAATAACTTTAACAGCACTGAAATTTTTTAAATAGATATATATATATTGGAAAGTTGCTTAGATTTATATTTTGTTTTATTAGGCAAATTTTATTTTGGGGTTGACTTGCCCTTTAAATTTGAGCTTTGCTGATCTACTCTCTGGTGTTTCAGTCTGGCAGCTCAGTAAACCAGGTGCGGAACAAAGGTGTTACAATTTACAACATTCGTTGATACCCTTCTCAGAAGTATCTGTGGGATTCCAGAAGGCATCACTTTGCATATAATTGCTAGCTAAGGGCTTTTGGGCTCCTTTCAGCCCTTCTCACCATAACCAGATTTGGTTCCCCATTCAATTGTTAGTTCTGTGATGTTTGTAAAATGGTTGTAATGGATTACCAGATCCAGGGGCACCATCAGAAATCATGGGGCCCTATATGACAGATATTTCTGGGCCCCCCACCACATGCTCTTGGTAAAGGGTTGAATTCTCTTTTAAACATAGAAACTCCCCAGGCCCAGGATAACTTACCTCTGACAGCAGCCCTGACCAGATCATTTGGAAATTCAGGTACATGTCTAAAAAATTGTTGTTGCTGGGCAGCACTGATTACATTGCAGCTAAATTGCAATTAGTGCAGCCATTGTAGCATGATTTTCTAGATGTAGCACCTGAAATTTCAAATGATATTTCTTTTTTCAACCTGGCTTACTATGTTACTTACTATGTTACTATGTTGATCCTTCATTTAAGTTATAAATAGGATAAAAGTATTGCACTGTCCACCAATTAATTATATATGGTATTAGAGGACACCAGTTTGTTTCTGTCATTAACAGGGCTGTATTTACATAGCAGGCACCCCTTGGCCCACTGCTGGTTATCTCCCCCCACCTTTATTTGGGAAAAATAATTTCATTGAGACCGGAGCAATGGGTATTGGCGTTAGGGAAATTTAAAAAATATCATATCTCCTGTGCATCCCCAGTGTTTCTGAAAAAATGTGGGTGTGGTTGAGCAGTATGCCGCCCTCCTAAAATCTTGCCACCCTAGGCCTGGGCCTTGGTGGCCTTTCCACAAATCCGGGCCTGGTTATTGATAACATTTACCACTCCACCAACTGTTTGTGAGCCCAGTGTAATGGAGAGGGAAATAATAGTGTTCAATAATGGTAATAATATTAAGGGGACTGCTGAATGCAACTCCCATTTAATACAAAATGATGCCTTTTTTATTCCAGATATTCCACCCACCATTGAAGACCCTGTTAAAATTACACAAAAGCATGGTACCTGCAAAAGATGACTTAGTAAGGGAAAGAAACATTCCATCACTAGAATTCCACATGCCCCAGATATGTAGAACACTACAGATAGCTCCCCGTCTTTTAGATACTAAAGTCTACAGGGCACAAAAGGAACCTGAATTTGTCCTGGACCATAACCCATGAACCCTATCAATGAAAGGTCCATAGATTGACTCATGGAGACAGAATTCGGCCACTGCGGGCATACCTTACCTGCCATGTGAGGTATCTAGGAGCATACAGCAGCCTAGGCAATCTTCCTGTGCGGGTTGAAATTGTTCTTATCATTAGCTCATGATCGTCCGCCAAACAATCCTTTCAAATAGGAAAGAATTGACTGATTCCAGGAAGTATAACTAACCAATACAACACTGCTTAATTAATTTCTAATCCTAGGGTTCCAGCCTGGAACATAGACAGGTCATTGAGACTATACTAAAGTATCCAAGATCAGAATTAATCTAGGTATGTGGATACATATATGGGGAGAGAATTATCCACCTATTGTTTGGTAGATTGGAACACCCCTACTACCTTTAGTCGAATGTCCAAGTCTATAGTTAAGACATGCCATAACCAGGGCCTTTCTAAAAGCAAACACTGCAGACTTGGTCCAGAAAGAATAATTTCAATAAGACAACTTTTGTAAACATCCTGTCCTTAATGGTAACCTATGGGATTCCAAACCCAACTAGCCAGGCCAGTCTATGGCAGTCTGCAAGGCAAGTCAAAAAGTAGCATAGACTCTTAAAAAAGAAAATCCTGCATGCCATGATTGCATGCCTCCTGTCATCAATAAGGGTTATCATGACAGAAATAATAATTTGTCATAATGACCCTGTGAATAGTAACCTGGATGAAAATCAGGTTTTTTTTTTTATCCCGTCCCCAATGGGTCTGCGACCTTAGCTACAGCCACATTGATGGTGTGCACCTAATTTTACAGCCAGCTCTATATGGCAACCATTAATATAATATGGCCCATGAGTATACCTTCAGTGAGCTGATTGGTCCCCTATTGTACTTGAGGCAAGCTGGATAAGTCTGTGCAAGTCCTCCTAGCAAGGCTCTAAAACCATGAGGCAGTAGTGAACCCAGTGCATACAAAAGTAACTAAATTTGCACTGCTGTGCCCACTGTCTTCTGGACTGAGGCCAGATAATGAGTTAAACCCCCGTAGCCAAAGTAAGAGATCCTGATGAATATCATACCGGTTATGTGAATAGACCATGGTTTATCAACAGAACATATGGAGCCTTCACCACTCCCAAGGAGTAATGTTATCTGCCCAAGGCTCAGGCTGTGGCTGTTGCTGAATACATATCCATATATACCAACTACCTGAAACTCAAGCAGAGCAAACTAAATTGAGAAGTAACCAGGAGCTGGAGTGGCTGGGGTGTCCGCAAACAATTAATGAAGTGTAATTAAACCAAAATTGGGACTTAACCCCCAAAGACTCCTGCTGCTGGGTAATACAATATGACAAAAGATATATCAATATAGTGTTAAAAGGCAATATTTATTCACAACCATGCCATGAAAATTTATATAAAATCATGTTAAAAACAAGCAGTACTGCATCTGAAAGGAGGGATCCCCCCTTTTTTTTGAGGTTCCTAGACTACACCACCTAATAACACCACACACATACATAAATATACAGTATACATACATTGATATATTTACACACATACACTAATTCTGGGCAGTGTCATTATGTGGCTACTAAAGCAAATAAGAGTTCTGTCTTGCATAAAAAAGGGCATTAACTCAAGGGATGAAAACATAATTACGCTTCTTTATAGGTCCCTGGTGAGGCCTCATCTGGAGTATGCAGTGCAGTTTTGGACTCCAGTCCTTAAGAGGGATATAAATGAGCTGGAGAGAGCACAGAGACGTGCAACTAAACTGGGTAGAGGTGTGAAAGACTTAAATTATGAGGGTAGACTGTCAAGGTTGGGGTTGTTTTCTCTGGGAAAAAAGGCGCTTGCGAGGGGACATGATTACACTTTACAAGTACATTAGAGGACATTATAGACAAATAGCAGGGGACCTTTTTACCCATAAAAAGGACCACCGTACCAGAGGCCACCCCTTTAGACTAGAAGAAAAGAACTTTCATTTGAAGCAACATAGGGGGTTCTTCATGGTCAGGACAATGAGGTTGTTGAATGCACTGCCAGGTGATGTTGTAATGGCTGATTCAGTTAATGCCTTTAAGAATGGCTTGGATGTTTTTTTGGACAGACAGAATATCAAAGGCTATTGTGATACTAAACTCTATAGTTAGTATAGGTATGGGTATATATAATTTGTGTGAAAGTAGGGAGGGGTGTGTGAATGGATGCTGGGTTTTCATTTGGAGGGGTTGGACTTGATGGACTTTGTCTTTTTTCAACCCGATTTAACTATGTAACATATACATACATATATACACATATATACTGTATACACACACCGTACGATTTTCAGATGGTGTGTGGAGAGTCCCGACATTTTTCGTCCAACGGAGATCGGTCGTTTTGGTCGATAGGTCAGGTTAAAAGATTTCTGTCGGCTGCCAATAATTTCTCTGCATGTATTGCCTAGCATATCAAAGGCACCATGGTTTTTATTTTTTTATTTTTGTAAACTACCTCAACCTAAATTCCTCCAGAAAAAGAAAATAATACCAGTATAGGGGAAAAGGAAATGGAGGCCATAAGGTTCAGGCCGCTAACTAAACATTCTGCTAACCCCACTCCCCAAGGCAAACATCGGATTCCAACAGATTAACCGTAGCTAACTCCCACCTCCCTCTCCCATCCATAAAAATCAAAAGGGGTGTAGGGGCCATACACCCCAATGCCGCTGGACGCTTTTTAGACATGCCCAGGTAGGCACACGGATGGGGCGACATAGCACTTGCCACCGGACGGGTAATAATCAGACCGGGAAGGCACATGGATCAAGGACAAACTAGTGATATAAGCCACAGTAACACTGTGCCTACCTGTAAAAGGAGGACAGAAGGACAAAATTGCAGATTTACTGCTAATGTGCAAATTTATTGTAGTCCACACAACATGTTTCGGGCACCATCTGCCCTTTTTCAAGTGTGCAACACAAGTGAAATACAGAGTATAAATAACCACACTGAGGTTTGTAGTCACACCCCCACCTCCTGAATAACAAGTAACAATTAAGTGGTAACTTTAGTCCAGTTTGAATACATTGTTGCTAAAGTTCAACGTGGTTAGCAACAAGTGTGCAGGTCCAATTGTGAAAGTCCCAACAAGTTCCTAGGGATTGTTAAAATATATATAAAAGTTTAATATCTACAAGCAAGTATATGAACACGTGTAACTAAAAACACTAGAAAACTAGTTTAAGCCATATTAGGCCTATTCACACTAGGCCGCATGATGCTCGTCACAGTTTAAAGTATGATTAAATACAGTATAATTTATGAGTCTTACCCTTGGTAGAGACTAGCGATTAATGTAGTATTAAAATCTGCAAAATAAGAAGGTGAGGATCAAAATAATTATAGGAAAGGTGATAATCTCCAATGGTCATTCAGACTCATGGGTAACATTGTATTTATTTTTTTTAATACATATCGCTTCATATTGTAAAAGCAGTTTCTGTGTATTTAACCCTCTTTTCGGTAATTTTACATTTTCTAATACCAACCACCTCAGTTGTATCTGGTTGTGGCCCTGGGAGGTGAAGTGTCTCGATACAGGGGTATCAGACTGGGTACCTGTTTTCAAATTTCTAATGTTGCCCTTGTGTTCTTTTATGCGTTCCTTTACGGTTCTGCTTGTTTGGCCTATATAGGCCAATCCACAAGGGCATTTTAACATGTAGACAACATTTTTGGTCTCACATGTAGAAAAATCCTTAAGGTGGATAATATTACCTTTTGTGGGATGACTTACTGTCTCTCCTTTTATTATTGAGGAGCAGCATACACAATTTAAGCAAGCATGTGTACCTCTCTTCGGTGGTCCCCAGAACATTGTTTTTTCATTTTGTTGAGCAGTTTCTGAGGGACAAAGGATGTCTCTAAGGCTACGTCCCCTTGTGTAGCTAAACATAGGGGTGTGTCTAAAGAGTGAACCATATTTAGTGTCCTGTTGCAGTATGGGAAAATATTTTTTAATGATAATCTCAATTTTTTTACTTTGTCTGCCATATCTAGACACGAAGGGGATTGGATCCAAATTATGCTGTTTGTTAGTGGGTCCTTGCAAAAGTTCACTTCTGTTTATTTTGCCCACATCATTTTGAATTGTTTTTAATTTAGTTATCTGGTACCCACACTTAGACAGTTTTCGTGTAAGAATATCAGCTGCCTTTTTATAGTGGATATCTGATGATGCAATGCGACATGTACGCATGTACTGGCCTTTGGGTACAGCATTCAAAGTGTGTGGATTGTGGTAACTGGAATGGAGTAGTAAAGTATTTCGGTCTGTGGGTTTAGAGTACAGTGTCACAGACACTGAGTTTAACATCTAAAAAATTCAAAGATGTATCTGACCACTCCCCAGTAAATTTGATAGTAGGGGGGCACTTGTTGGCTAGGGACAGCATGTTATTGAACATTGCTTCTGAGCCTTGCCATACAATCAATATATCATCCACAAAGCTCCATTATCTTAAAATATGTGAGTTGTATGGACTATTTAGAAAAAATTTTGCAAATGAAGGGGCAACCGACGCACCCATAGACGTACCCTGGCTTGCCAATAGTACTTTTCATCAAATAAATTTTATGCAGTACCATATAGGGCAGATGTTTAATATTGAGAAAGACAGTCAAGGAGGAAATAGAGAAGATGATCCAGACGATGAAACAATGAAGACTTACATGAGGTAATGTGCCTAGGGGGAAAAAGATCACAAAGACCAAAAACCCTGTCCCTAGGACGCTTTCCAGCAAGCCCTAATGCTTCCCCAAGGCTAAAAAGAGAACTGTTTCTGAGAGGAGCAAAAATAAACTGAAGCAGAAGAAAAACAGACACCGGATTGGAGGGAGGGGTTGGGCTTTTAAAGCTTTGGGGAGGGTCATTCTGACAGGAGCTATCCCAATACGTATGACATGGCGTTGTCCAGTGAAAAAGGCTATTCCTATACAGCAAAACAATAGCTTTTATTTAATACATGTACTGTCATGATGTTCATAGAAATGCTTGCTTATAGTAGTTATTATGTTGGCTTTGAAGAAGCCAACATATTGATCTACTAGTTCAGCTCGTTCTTATTCTTCTTATGTTGGCTTTGAAGAAGCCAACATATTGATCTACTAGTTCAGCTCGTTCTTATTATGTTGGCTTTGAAAAAGCCAACATATTGATCTACAAGTTCAGCTCGTTCTTCTTCTTCTTCTTCTTCTTATTATTATTATTATGTTGGCTTTGAAGAAGCCAACATATTGATCTACTAATTCAGCTCGTTATGTTGGCTTTGAAAAAGCCAACATCTTGATCTACTAGTTCAGCTCGTTATGTTGGCTATGAAATAGCCAACATACTGTTCTTCGAGTTCAGCTCGTTCTTCTTCTTATTATGTTGGCTATGAAATAGCCAACATACTGTTCTTCGAGTTCAGCTCGTTCTTCTTATTATTATTATTATGTTGGCTATGAAATAGCCAACATACTGTTCTTCGAGTTCAGCTCGTTCTTCTTCTTCTTATTATTATTATTAAAATTATTATTATTATTGGCGAACCCCATTTTCTA
Organism: Xenopus laevis; assembly: GCF_017654675.1. Classification (NCBI taxonomy): domain Eukaryota; kingdom Metazoa; phylum Chordata; class Amphibia; order Anura; family Pipidae; genus Xenopus; species Xenopus laevis. Next base: position 50,911,975 of record NC_054380.1, read on the forward strand.
AACGCTACTCCTCCTACAGTTTTAGGGGTGCAAGCGCCAAACTTTCCACACTTATTCCTCTTATAGCAAAGTACGTTGCTTGTGCTTTAATAAGCGATGACACCCACCCCGCCCCTGTGGCGACCCCCCGACGACCCCTTTTTTCCCATTGACTTTGACAGGGAAAAATTTCAAATCGCCGCCACTCGTACAGTTTTGAAGATACAGTCCCCAAACTCGGACCACATATTGTTGATGTCACCCCGAATAAAAATAAGTATTTTGGGGGGGCACCCCAAAGTGGGCGGAGCTACCAACGCCCAATGAAAATTTAGCAATTTTCTATACGCTACTCCTCCCAGAGGTTTAGGAGTACAATTATGATACTTTGCACACTTGTTCGGCTAATACCCGAATAGGTTGCTTGTGCTTTGTTAAGTGATCCCACCCTCCGTGCCCCTGTGGCGACCCCCCGACGACCCCATTTTTCCCCATAGACTTTCATTGGAAAACTTGAAACTTTTGCCACTTGTACAGCTTTGAAGTTACACTCACCAAACTTGGGTCATTTAGTCATGGGGTGAAGCTGAAAAATTCTGTCCTATTTTGGGGACCCACCCCGCCCCTGTGGCGACCCCCCGACGACCCCTTTTTTCCCATTGAGATTGACAGGGAAAAATTTCAAATCGCTGCCACTTGTACAGTTTTGAAGATACAGTCCCCAAACTCGGACCACATATAGTTGATGTCACCCCGAATAAAATTAAGTATTTTGGGGGGGCACCCCAAAGTGGGCGGAGCTACCAACGCCCAATGAAAATTGAGCAATTTTCTAAACGCTACTCCTCCCAGAGTTTTAGGAGTACAATTATGAAACTTTGCACACTTGTTCGACTCATACTCGAATAGGTTGCTTGTGCTTTGTTAAGCGATCCCAACCTCCGTGCCCCTGTGGCGACCCCCCGACGACCCCTTTTTTCCCCATAGACTTTCATTGGAAAACTTGAAACTTTTGCCACTTGTACAGCTTTGAAGTTACACTCACCAAACTTGGCTCATTTAGTCATGGGGTGAAACTGAAAAATTCTGTCCTATTTTGGGGACCCAAAAAAGTGGGCGGAGCCGCAAACAACCAATCAGATTTTCCCTATTGACTTCAATGAGAAAATGTAAACAGCTGTAATTCTCACAGTATTAAAGCTAGAGCTCTCCCAAACTTGGCACCGTGGGTCACTGGGTGACTCGGCTAAAATTTACCTAAAGTGGGCGGAGTCTACAACAGCCAATCAAATTTCAGCCATTCAAATAAATAGGAAAATGTTAAACTGCTGCCGCTCTTAGACGGTTAATGGCAGGGTCCTCAAACTTGGCACAGTTGGTCACTGGGGGACTGGGATTAAAATTAAGAAAAGTGGGTGGAGCCAAAACCAACCAATCAGATTTCTTTGATTGATTTTAATGAGAACAATTAAGAAGGCTGCCATTCTCTCAGTATTGATGTCAGGGACCTTGAATATCACAAATGTGGTCGCTGGGGGTTTCCACTTCAAGTTTAGAAAAAGTGGGCGGAGCCACCAACAACCAATCGAATTTCATTCATTGATTTTCAATAGAAAAAAATAAAAATGCTGCCATTTTTACACAATAAATGACAGCATTCCCAAACTTTGGAATGTTAGTCACTGAGTGACTGTGGTTCACAATTAGGAAAAAAAAGGGCGGGGCAACAACAGCCAATCAGATTTCAGCCATTGACCTTAATTAAAAATGATAAACTGCTGCTATTATCACGGTTTAAATGCTAGGTGTACCAAACTTGGCTCAATTACTCACTGGGTGACTGCGGTCAAAATTTAGGAAAAGTGGGTGGAGCCAAAAACGGCCAATCAGTTTTCACCTATTGACTTCAATGTAAAATTTTTGATTACTGCCGTTCTCACAGTTTTAAAACCAGAGGTCCCAAACTTAGCACTGACCATGACTAGGTAACTGGGGTTAAAATTCAGAAAACTGGGCGGAGCTTAAGACAGCCAATCAGATTTCTTTGATTGATTTTAATGGGAACAATTAAGAAGGCTGCCATTCTCACAGTATTGATGTCAGGGACCTTGAATATCACAAATGTGGCCGCTGGGGGTTTCCACTTCAAGTTTAGAAAAAGTGGGCGGAGCCACCAACAACCAATCGAATTTCATTCATTGATTTTCACTAGAAAAAAATAAAAATGCTGCCATTTTTACACATTAAATCACAGCATTCACAAACTTTGAAATGTTAGTCACTGAGTGACTGTGGTTCATAATTAGGAAAAAAAGGGGCGGGGCAACAACAACCAATCAGATTTCAGCCATTGACCTTAAAAAAAAATGATAAACTGCTGCTATTATCACAGTTTAAATGCTAGGTGTACCAAACTTGACTCAATTACTCACTGGGTGACTGTGGTCAAAATTTAGGAAAAGTGGGTGGAGCCAAAAACAGCCAATCAGTTTTCACCTCTTGACTTTAATGTAAAATTTTGTATTACCGCCGTTCTCACAGTTTTAAAACCGGAGGCCCCAAACTTGGCACTGACCATGACTAGGTAACTGGGGTTAAAATTCAGAAAACTGGGCGGAGCTTAAGACAGCCAATCACATTTTACCAAATGCTATTCAATGGGAATATTTAAATTCCTGTCAATCTTACACTGTTAATGTAAGAGTGCTCAAACTTGGTCCATTTGGTGGACTGGGATGCAAATTTTTAAAAGTGGGCGGAGCCAAAAATAGCCAGTTTGTTTGAATGGATTTCAATGGTAAAATTGGATTGGCTTTAAATTTCACCGTTTTAATCTGGATTCTACCGACTTTGTGCACTCTCTAGGCACCGGGGGCGACTGGGCAAGACACCTATAGCGTTTCATAGCCAACATCCCGTGGTTTCTTCAGAAACGACACCCTCTAGTTATTATTATTAGCGCCCCCCCATTTTCTAAACGCTACTCCTCCTACAGTTTTAGGGGTACAAGCACCAAACTTTCCACACCTATTCGCCTTATAGCAAAGTATATTGCTTGTGCTTTAGTAAGCGATCCCACCCACTGCGCCCGTGCGACGGACCACCGAAGACGCCGTTTTTTGTATTGACGTTGACAGGGAAAATTTTCAAATCGCTGCCGCTCGTACAGTTTTGAAGCTACACTCCCCAAACTCGGACCACATATTGTTGGTGCCACCCTGAATAAAAATATGTATTTTAGGGGGCACCCCAAAGTGGGCGGAGCTATCAACAGCCAATGAAATTTTAGCAATTTTCTAAACGCTACTCCTCCCAGAGTTTTAGGAGTACAATTATGAAACTTTGCACACTTGTTCGGCTCATACCCGAATAGGTTGCTTGTGCTCTGTTAAGCAATCCCACCCTCCGTGGCCCTGTGGCGGCCCCCCAAAGACCCCATTTTTTCCCATAGACTTTCATTGGAAAATGTGAAACTTTTGCCACTCGTACAGCATTAAAGTTACACTCACCAAACTTGGGTCACTTAGTCATGGGGTCAACCTGAAAAGTTCTGTCACATTTTGGGGACTCCAAAAAGTGGGCGGAGCAACAAACAGCCAATCAGATTTTCCCTATTGACTTCAATGAGAAAATGTCAAACACTGTCATTCCCACAGTGTTAAAGCCAGAGACCCAAAACTTGGCACCATGGGTCACTGGGGTTAAAATTTTGAAAAGTGGGCGGAGTCTACCACAGCCAATCAAATATTAGCCATTTGTTTCAATGGGAAAAGTTAAAACTGTCGCCGCTCTTAGATTGTTAATGGGAGGGTCCTCAAACTTGGCACAGTTGGTCACTGGAGGACCGGGATCAAAATCTGGGAAAGTGGGTGGAGCCAACAACAACCAATCAGATTTCTTTGATGATTTCAATGGGAAAAATTAAAATTGCTGCCATTTGCACGTTATTGATGTCATGGACCTCGAATATCACAAATGTGGTCACTGGGTGTTTGCACTTCAAAGTTAGGAAAAGTGGGTGGAGCCACCAACAACCAATCAAATGTCATTCATTGATTTTCAATAGAAAAACATAAAATTGCTGCCATTTTCACATGTTAAATGTCATGATTCCGAAACCTTAAAGTGTTAGTCACTTGGTGACTCTGGTTCAGAATTAGGAAAAAAAGGGGGCGGGGCAACAACAGCCAATCAGATTTCAGCCATTGACCTTAATGAAAAACACCAAATTGCTGCTATTATTATGGCGTCCATGCCAAGTGTCCCAAACTCAGCACAATTACTCACTGGGTGACTGTGGTCAAAATTTGGGAAAAAGTGGGCAGAGCCAATAACAGCCAATCAGATTTTACCTATTGACTTCAATGTAAAAGTTTCAAATAATGCCATTCTCACAGTTTTAAAGCCAGAGGCCCCAAACTTGGTACAGACCATGACTGGGTGACTGGGGTTAAAATTCGGAAAACTGGGTGGAGCTTAAAACAGCCAATCAAATGTTACCTATTGCTAATCAATGTCAATATATAAGTTGCTGCCATTCTTTCACAGTTAATGGCAGGGACATCAAACTTAGCACAGTCGGTCACAGGGGGACTGGGATTCAAATTTTAAAAATGGGTGGAGCCAAAAACAGCCAATCAGGTTTCTTGATTGATTTTAATGGTACAATTTGATCTGCTTCAATTTTCACAGTTTTAAACCAGATTCTACCAACTTTGTGTACTCTCTATGCACCAGGGGCGACTGGCCCCAACACCTCTTGCGTTTCAAAGCCAACATCTTGTGGTTTCTTCAGAAACGACACCATCTAGTTTATATTTTTCTTTATTTAAGTTTTTGCATTCAAGATACTCAAAAAATTATGAAACAAAATGTTTTAAAATATCTTAAGCACATTTTTACCTACAAACTTCTTGTTGCATAACAGCTAATCAAATAAATGACCCAATGAGTATTGCAGATTATAGAATATATTGTATCATCTGATCATCTCTATTTGACTCAAATGATTCTAAAGGTACTAATAAAAGTTAAATTTGAATGTGGTTGCTATGCATAAGTAGAACAGGGAGGTGCACTCAGCAGGTAGATTTTTGAGACCTTTCCCTTTTTGATATGCTGTACCATAAACCCTAATTTAATACCCAATAGATGCACATTGCAAGACTGCATAGAACCAGTAGAGTTTACAGCATGCATCAGAACTGATTAGTAATCAGATATGCTGCCTGTGGATAGTATCTCTCTTGTTTTGGCTTTAAATAGTGTGGAAATCCTAACAGTGACTTTAAATTATTTGTGGATGGAAGTATTGATTGAAAAGCAGAGCACAATTAGCCATTAAAGGAGAACTAAAGCTTTACTAAAGAAGTAAGATAGAAATGTTGTACATTATGTTTTGGGTTTCTGTACCAGCTCAAGGCCACCCGTCTCTCCAAAGATGCTCCATCTTCTTTTCTGCTGATTCACTGCACATGCTCTGTGCTGCTGTCAATTACTGAGCTTATACAGTGCACATAGAATACAAATGTTGTAATATAAGGTTGATTAGTAATTAATACAGATAATTATTTCATGGCCGCACAAAAAACACTGCAACTAGCATCAGATAATTAATAATCTGCCCTGTAGCATCAGTTTATATTACAGATAAACTTGATTTTCTGCTTGATGAAGTCTGATGACCCCTAAGCTTAGCTTCTCAACAGCTGCTCAGAGCCCACTGAGCATGTGAAATGTCACAGACACTTTCCTATATAGTGACAAGTTTGAAGTCCTGGAACATTGCCGCTATTGAGAAGCTGAAACTTTAGGCTGGTGCAATAAGTTCATTATATAGAATATTGCATTTTTAGCCATATTCATTTTTAGGGTTTAGTTCTCCTTTAAGCACTAGCAAAATATGTGAGATCTTAACCACGCAATTTGTCTTGTTACTCTTGTTGCTCAGGTACCTATACAAACTTTTGGCCCCAGTACAGGAAAGTTATGTGATTATCATGGTCAATTAAAAGGGTTATTAAAGTTGCAACATTTCTTCATATAGGTGCTGTACTTGAAAACTAGTTTAGTAGCCCAGTAGACTTCTACTTGAATTTGGATTATTGCACATGAAATAATAATATAAATAATATAATATAAATACTTTTAAATGAACCAAACAAAGGGAAAGTTGTTCTCACCACTAATTTTTAAAACCATTAGGCGGGGGTGCAATGAGGCTGTGACCCCAAAATACATATAGACAAATACAAGAGTCCTCTGCACTCAACCCATTATCAATATATTTAAGACAGAGACATTTTGTGCATACTGCTACTGAAAAATGCCTTACCCTTTAAACAAAAAAGGGAATGTTTGTCCATATATTGCAATATATTTAAGCTGGCCAACTACATCAAAGTCATCCCATATCTGGCCAGTCCTATACTCAATTTTCCTCTGATTCATTAAGAATTCTATTGCTTCATTATACATTTTACAAAGGGATTAAGTTTTACCTGCAACTTACTAGCTGCTTTCAAAGTAAAACTCCCAAACTTGGCTGCCCTTTTATTAGACACCAGTGGGATCACCTGACTATAGTTGGGAAGGGTGGGAACTACAACATGGAGCTTGTCACTGCTCCTCTATAACTATAACAAACAAAGGGAAAGTTGTGCTCACCACTAATTTTTAAAACCATTAGGCGGGGGTGCAATGAGGCTGTGACCACAAAACACATATAGACAAATACACGAGTCCCCTGCACTCAACTCATTATCAATATATTTAAGACAGAGACATTTTTTGCATAAATGAACCAAAGACATTGCACACTTGAGTTTTATTAGTTTAAAAAAAATTCAGGTAGATATTTTATTTCATTCTCATAAAGAGTCTTTATCAGGGGAAATGGATACCAAAGATTAGCAAAAAGAAAACGCAGCATGAAGCAAATTCAAATTAAGAAATCAGCTTTTTTTTTTTATAAGCCCAGGGTGTCTGTAGTCACTTCTGCCTCCTGCAAGTGTCATGTCCAGCAACCACAAATGCTTTCCAGTCACAGCAGTAAGTCACATCTTATAGGGATAAGTGCTATATGTTACCCAGCAATTCACTGAAGCCCCAATGCACATGGGCAGAAGATAACTTTCTTGAAAAACAAGTGTTTTAATTTGTCACAGTGGCATATTATATGTTATCAACCTAGTTATAATTTTCAATAGGTTAAAAAATCTAAAAAACTAGCACTTTAAATTTGCCATAGATGTCTCCCGTCTTAGTTACATTTCACAGCAGTTTGAATCTTACATACATAGTTTGTAAGGAAAATGAGTGATTCACAGAGCAGAAGATAGAGAGATTAGAACAACACCTTAAAGATGGCGTTTAGAGATTTTAGCAATTCAAGGAATGTGATACTGTTTAATGCTTGATTTTCACCATATATAGTTGCTAAGTGCAGTTGTTAACATATATAGTATGCTAGCTGCCTCTTTGACTTCTGCCTGGACTTCAGAGTGCCTGGTTATGTTGGAATTGCTGCTGAGCCATTTTATGGAGGGGTCCCTCAGCTAAGTATCAATAAATCTCTTATGTTTGTTTTTCTTGTGTGTCAGTTTAATCACTCTACAGACTGAACAAGAGCCCAATCCCAATACATTTGGTACCAGAAGTGGGGTCTGTAATTTGATTACTGACGGTGTCTGTATGTCTACTCTACCTCTTTTCCTTGTCTATCTACAAATTGTATTTTTTTGTATTAGGTCTGGGGATAGTAGGTACTGTTTGTGTATTGTGTAGGCTGAAAGGGGTGGGGAAAAGCACTAGTGAGAGAACGGGGACATTGCCCAGTGGGGTGTCTGTCACAGGACAGTGGATATCATTAGCCCGGGAAGTATTCCCCAACATTGAGGTGGCTAACCCAAAGTATGTAGTAGCGAATCTTGATTTCTCAAAGTACGATAAAAGGGAAAGTAGAGCTGCTGCAGAGGTGGGTTGGTTGTGTTTTCAAGTGTTAGAGCAACAGACTAAGCAGATACAGGATTTAGAGTTACAACTTCAAACTGTCAAAGACCAATTGCAACTGATAAGGTTATGCAGTCAGAATGCAGAGCAAGAAAAGGAACAATTAGCTGCACAGTTTGAACAGTATATTATAAAGACTATTAATAGGAAGGTCAGACCCATTGTAATAGACAAAAGAGAGAGGTGAGGGAGAAAAGTGGACAGCAGGCAGAACACATATATTCCACATCGGGAGGTGATGTGTCAGCTGAGCAACATTTAACTGAGGAAACTCGGTCATGGTCAGATAGTGAATTAACTGAAATTGGGCAAAAGTTTACACAAAAGGTTGCAGAGGGATTACTGGAATGGGTTTTACGTGTCTGGGATTTAGGAGGTGATGGTATGCTGACAGACAGAGAAGCAGTAGGTTTAGGAAGTGTAGCCAAGAATCCCCGTGTTCGTTTATACATGAAATGTGGGCGTAACTCATAGACAAAAGAGAGAGGTGAGGAAGAAAAGTGGACAGCAGGCAGAACACACATATTCCACATCGGGAGGTGATGTGTCAGCTGAGCAACATTTAACTGAGGAAACTCGGTCATGGTCAGATAGTGAATTAACTGAAATTGGGAAAAAGTTTACACAAAAGGTTGGAGAGGGATTACTGGAATGGGTTTTACGTGTCTGGGATTTAGGAGGTGATGGTATTATGCTGACAGACTGAGAAGCAGTAGGTTTAGGAAGTGTAGCCAAGGATCCCCGTGTTCGTTTATACATGAAATGTGGGTGTAACGCAACTGGGACATTTTCCTTATTGCATTTAATTAGGGATTCTATTGCACAGACTATAGACAGTCCCTATGAATTAATAGACCAGACCCCCTGGAAAGTTACAACAGAGGGGATGCAGAGACTGAGAGCAATGGGATGTATGTCTGGTATCACTCCCGATCCTTTACCTGACAGAGGGGTGAGACATGTAGTTGTTGACTGGGGGGGTCCTGACAAGGCGGCTTTTACACCATTGATCAAAAGGAAATTGCTTGTCACAGCCCAGAACAGTTAAAAGCCCCTCTTTTCACTATGTTGAATACTTTAGAAGCAAAAGAAGGAAGTACGATTTATGATGCGGCTGTGCTCTTGGGTCAAATGGGAGAAATGAATGTTGACAGAAGTGAAAGGAAACAGCAACGGAGTTTAGCTAAGGGGGGCCAGGGGGCTATACACATGTTAAAATTACTCGCAGACAAATGTTTCTAGATTTGCTAAACAGTGGTGTGCCAATAGAAACTATTGATGGAAAGGAGACTAAATTTCTGCTTGCTATGTGGAGGGAACTAACAGCAAAGGGGAAGTTGAGGCCAGCCAAACCTAAAAAGGTTGCCCTCAGTGATGTTGAGGAATTAACTCCGACAGCTCCTCCTATAATTGACTTAGATGAGAAGTTGAGCCCAACCCCATTAACTCTTCCCTCCACATTGCCATATACAGAGTGTAAGAATCTGTTAGATGTCATGAAACACACAGAAGGGAAGGGGTGGCAGTTGCCGCAGCCAATAGACTGAAGGGATGGCAGATTCGCAGGGCCTGCCATAACAAAAATCAATGCTATGAAACCTAGGGATCCATGCCCTTACATACCAGTCACTTTATATTGGCAGGGACACAAACTATTCCAAGGTACAACTCAGCCAGACCAACAAAATGCAGTTGCAATGACTGAAAGGTTGGAAGGCAAAGCTGCTGTTGCTGTACCTGTTGGAATGCAATTAGGTAAAAGTCTTATTTTTGAAGCACAAATCTTCATTTTCTTAGTACCAGATAATATTGTGGGAATGGATATTTTTAAGGTACAATATGTGGTTATATGGTTGGGAACATTTATTGTTGGTGTCAAGAGTTTCACTATAAATGCTGTAATGCCCATTGTGTATGACAACATTGAATGGACTCCAATTCACATATCACCTCCACCAAACCATGTGAAACTGAAACAATGCCACCTTCCAGGTGGTCAAAAGGAGATAACAATGACAACTGAGATGATGGTGGAGGTGAGAGTTTTCAGACTGGTAGTCAGTCTATTCAGTGGCCACCAGTAAAAGAGACAGATAGCTCTTGGCTTTTAACCATTGATTACAGAGAAGTGGATAAAGTAGAGTCTCCCTTGGCTGTATCAGTGAAAGAAATGGTAACAGTCGTAGAACAAGTGACTGATGCATTTACCAATTTGGTTACAAATCAAGGATTGGCTCAAAGTATGACTTTCATGACCATTATATGGACTGGCCCAATCAAAGTTATTCCACAACTGGTTTTGGACTGTACACAGCACATCACTGGACTGTTATGTTACTGGATACGTTATGTGCTACTGACTGTTCAGTTTACTTTGTTACAAGGAAAAATACTGTGTTTCAGTTGAGGGAAAAGGACAGGGTTTTTTTTTTTTTCTGTTTCCTGTTTGGAATAGTGTAAACAATAGGGTTTCCCTTAGCAGTAGTTGCTTAGCAACAACGTTAACAGATGCGCATGCTTCCTGTTTCAATGCATGCAAATTCAGTGAGAACATAGCGCCACGTCACCAAGCCAGATGATTCATCGGCGGAAGTGACGTCACATACCCGGAAGTATAGGAAGCGCGAACGAAGCGCCAAGTTAGTGATTGAATAGAGTATTTATATCTCTACCAAACTCGGTAAGCATCAGAATCCCCTTGACAAAGGCCTTGGTGCCGAAACGTTGGGGCCATTCTCATTTTGCTGGTAGGTGTATCCGCTCCTTGTTGATATCTTGCTTGCCATATATAATCAATGGATTATTGATATTGTATACTATTTTTTAATGCTGTATAAATTATGCCATGTGTTTTATGGCGTTGTTCATGGGAAAAAAAAATTTCTGCATAAAGTAAATATTTTTTTGAAACCACTCTTATCTTCTAAATTGTGTTTGTTGTGAGTGTGTGAACATATGGATAAAGTATATTGTTATAGGTTACCTTAAGTAGGGGTAACATTTGTTTCTGCACCTCTGATCATTTTCTGAAAGATTTGGTGTGCCCTCCATTTACTATTTCTATATGTTTTTCCTACAGGAGTGAGCACCCATAATGTCGTTTATAGACATTGGCACTTTAACGGCAAGGAAAGCAGATACACTTGTCTATACACAGGCTGAGGTCAATGATATTATATCTAAATTTTCCTCTAATTTTCTTGATTTTGACACTGACAAAAATGCATTAACACAGAGGCTTGGATTTTTGTGTAAAAAGGAAATTAAACAACAGAAAAGTAACTCAGATAAGGCTTGATGAGATTATATCTGGCTACTAGCATTGGAGTGTCCACTAAATTAGCAAATAGGAAATTAGTTTACAGTTGCATTCTGATACCCTGATCGAGTACCTTAAATTGAAGAGAGTACCCAGGGGGCTACAATTGGGAATTAGGCCCACACTGTGTAAAGAGGATCCTGTATACTGTAAAAACTGGGAAAAAATTCTCAATAAATGTAGCCTTGATTTGATGGCACTGACGGTGGAAGGGATTCAAACAAAATTGACTAAACTCAGGGCTGATATCAGTGATACTAAACAGAAATTACAGGCTACTCATAGAGAGGTAGAAGTAAGTGATTTTGAAGTACAATTAAGGGATACTATCGCATAGAACTGATATACTTAAAGTGAAAATTGATAAATTCAAGAGGGATACTATTGACTATCAAGAGGATAGGGTGTATAACTGGAAGAGACCCTTTTTTAGGAGACGACAGTTTAACAACCAGAGGTCAATTGACAGCGAAGGGGCTAGTGGTTCAGAGAATTCAGATATCTCCTCAAGTTCTTTTTTAGACAGAGGTACCAGAGGAGAGGGAGGAAAAGGAAAGAAAGGAATAAAGGAACCAGTTGCCTTTCAAATTTCCACCAGGAAGAAAACACGTTAGTTGTGAATATCAGTAAAAGGATTCTAACAGGACCAGAGATGTGTGTCCTTTCCAAGGGTTTGGGGTATGAACCCACTAATAATGGTGACCAATTATGTCTGGATGTTGAATTAGAGAGATTTTTTCGCATTCTAAGACTTAAGGCTCATTTTGCGCAGGGGACGTCAGACATTAATTTGCCACCATTGGGGAAAGAAGCTGATGAGGACATATGTGAGATTGAGGATGCACAAACAGAACCTTGGTATGACATGACAAGGTGCAGACCAAAAAGTAATTTTTTTTCCCCCCTATGACCAATCATTGTATGGAAACATTTGTACAGGCAGTACAAAGGGATATTGTTAAACTTAAAAGGACAAGAGGTGGTAGTAAAGCCCTTAATCTATCTAGGGATGAACGTGAGGCCCTACAGAGTCTTAGGAGTGACACATCCATTATTATTAAGCCAGCAGATAAGGGTGGAGCCATCGTGGTGATGGACATGGAGGCCTATAGGGTTGAAGCATTGTCCCAGTTACAAAATACATCACATTACAGGATGTTAGATGGGGATCCAACGAAGGATTTGAAACAGATGATAGATGGCCTGTTGAAGATCAGTGAGGAAGTTGGCATTATTACAAGCAGATTGAGAAAGTTTTTACAAGTTGATAACCCTATCATACCTGTATTTTATCTTTTACCAAAGATACACAAGGATCTCCAAAGACCACCTGGGAGGCCCATTGTTGCAGGGATGTCGTCTATTTTTCAACCCCTAGCAACACTGCTGGATTCAGTCCTTAACCCTATAGTGGAACGTACCAGGTCCTATATAAAGGACACCACTCATTTCATTAACAAATTAATGATATTGAACTGATTGAAAAAGATGTATTCCTCTGCACAATGGATGTTTCCTCCCTGTATACTTCTATTCCCCATGAACAGGGAATCGAGGTTATCACAGCTGTGATGGGAGGTCTTGAACTACCAGAGGGTGTGATGCACCTACTCTTACAACTTCTGGGATGGTTCCTCAAAAAGAACTATTTTCTCTTTGAAGGTAAATTTTATGAACAGAGCCAAGGCACATCAATGGGATCAAATGTTGCTCCAGCTTATGCTAATTTATTCATGTCACACTTTGAAGACTATAACAAACAAGGGAAAGTTGTGCTCACCACTATTTTTTAAAACCGGGGTGCAATGAGGCTGTGACCACAAAATACATATAGACAAATACAAGAGTCCTCTGCACTCAACCCATTATCAATATATTTAAGACAGAGACATTTTATGCATACTGCTACTGAAAAATGCCTTACCCTTTAAACAAAACAGGGATTGTTTGTCCATATATTGCAATATATTTAAGCTGGCGTAGATATTACTTAAACAGCGGGAATCGAAGTTGATATATAAATTACAGGCCCTTTCCCCCAATGGTCTTAATGAGGGTAGGGAATTGTCCCTTTTCTTCTGATATAAATTGGACACAATAATTACCTTTGCAAACGAGAAGAAGAAAAAATAGAGGTTTCTTTGAGATTCATATCTCTCAAAGATTCCCCCTTTAGGGTCAAATGACCTCAGCCTGTGGTGAAATGAGTATATGTTGCTTTTTGTCTGATGTTTTTAGTTATGTTTTTAATCTTATCTTTATGTCACTATTTTTACAGATCTTATGGGACAATATTGATGGAAATTATCCCTTGAAGCTAATTTCTTCATGTGTAGATGCAAAACTTTTACAAATACGGCATCAATGTTTCACTATATGAGAAATATGGGCACTGTCACTTTAAATATATGACATTTGCATATATGTCTAGGCACAGATATTTACGATTATTGGAGTATTTTTGTATTAATTAAGATATTTATGGATATGATCATCATATGAATTATAGGATAGTAATTGACAGGATATGTCACATGATTTAGAGCACAGAGTCACTTTAATATGGTCACATGATTTTTCTATGAATTATAATATGAAATTAATTGCACATTATTCTTAATTAAAATTGCACAATTGGACATGGCCCTCATATGAATTATGAGATAAGGAAAATGACAAGACATGTCACATGATTTTGAACGTATAGTCATTTTAATATGGTCTTTGTATTTTTATATGATATTAATTGCGCATTGTTCTCATTGTAATATTGCACGATACCACTTTAAGCCATATCAATTATGTATGTATAAAGAGTATTGAATGCTTTTGTCCTGATCTGTTAATATTTTGGGCCGTTTTTTTTCTGTTTCCTGTTTGGAATGATGTAAACAGTAGGGTTTCCCTTAGCAGTAGTTGCTTAGCAACAATGAAAACAGATGTGCATGCTTCCTGTTTTAATGCACGCAAATTCAGTGAGAACACAGCGCCACGTCACCAAGCCAGATGATTCATCGGCGGAAGTGACGTAGGCGGAAGTGACGTCACATACCCGGAAGTAAAGGAAGCGTGCGAACTAAACGAAGTTAGTGATTGAATAGAGTATTTATATCTCTACCAAACTCGGTAAGCATCAGAATCCCCTTGACAAAGGCCTTGGTGCCGAAACGTTGGGGCCATTCTCATTTTGCTGGTAGGTGTATCCGCTCCTTGTTGATATCTTGCTTGCCATATATAATCAATGGGTGGTTGATATTGTATACTATTTTTTAATGCTGTATAAATTATGCCATGTGTTTTATGGCGTTGTTCATGTAAGAAAAAATTTTCTGCGTAAAGTAAATATTTTTTTGAAAACACTCTTATCTTCTAAATTGTGTTTGTTGTGAGTGTGCGAACATATAGATAAAGTATATTGTTATAGGTTACCTTAAGTAGGGGTAACATTTGTTTCTGCACCTCTGATCATTTTCTGAAAGATTTGGTGTGCCCTTCATTTACTATTTCTAAAAGGACACAAGTGCCCTGCAAACTGCTATGGAAGAAAAACAATTCCTTGTACTGTACACTGCCCTGCAACCTGATGAAGGAACTATTATGGATGTACCTGTCACAGTGGTGACTGATTTAGCAATATCTGGATGGGTAAATGGTAAGGAAATTAACTTGTGTGCAGCTTTTGCACAGAAACTCACTTTCCAGAAGTGGAAATTGTATGTACAAGTAAGGGGGGAGTGTCAAGTGAATCATCTCAAGTGTCACAGCATTTGTCTGGATTAGTACAGTTTGGATGTGATAGCTTTGAGCAACCCGTACTGACACTTTCTCCATCTACCATAAAGGAAGCAGTGATATGGGAGGACTTCATTTTATTGTTTACAGCTAGATCTGCCACTATTATTGCTGCCAGACAACGACATGCCTGGACTACAGCTGCTTTCCAACCTACAGCCCATCCAACTGGAGTGGGTGGATCTAGCCAATATGCTGAATTAATGGCAGTAGTGTCACGATCGCTGCCCGGAGCAGGTCCTGGAGCTCCGAGCGGCGCGTCCTCCACTGCCGGCGTCGCTCCCAAAATGGCGGCGCCCATGGCCGCCACGTGGGTAGCAGCGCCGGCGCGATGACGTCAGCGCGCCGACGTAGGCGCAAGGACGCCAATGACGTCACAATGGCGCCAAATTCAAAATAAAAACGCCATCTAGACGCCAGAATGGCGCCCAAGTATAGGAATACATTTCCTAAGTGTATCCTGGGTTTCCTGTGAGCTGATATTGCTAATCCTGTTCCTGATTACTTATCTTGACCCCTGCCTGGACTTTGGACTTTGCTGTTATCTGCCTGCCCCTGAACTCTTGCCTGGATTCCGACTACTCTTTGGATTAACGCTTTGGACACCGCGACCTTGCTCCCTCAAGAGGGCTTCCTCCTCGATCCTGACTACCTCCCTGGAGGGATCTCCCGGCTCCCTGACATTATACTTGGGCCATGGATTCTACTGAGGAAGCTACGCCTGATGGAGGAATATGAAGCCCAGCAGTACCGCATAGGACAGGCACTCAATACCCTTCTCTCCCGAGTGCCTCCAGCGCCTCCCGCTTCCCAAGCGGCTGAAAATCCTCCCATGGCGGTCGTCTCGTCTAGCATAGGTTTCTCGTCTGGTGAGCCTCGTATTCCACCTCCTCCTCGCTTCAGTGGGGACCCACAGGCCTGCAGAGGTTTCGCTACACAGTGCCAGATCCAGTTCGAGTTTCAACCCTCGCACTTCCCCAATGAACGTTCCAAGGTGGGGTATGTGATGTCTCGTTTGGTGGGCAAACTGCTTGAGTGGGCAACATTCTCCACTGACTTTTGATGCCAAGGCTTTTCTTCAAGCATTTCGTACTGTGTTTGATGCCCCGGGTTGGGTCACAAATGCCCCTTCTCGTCTTCTGCAACTCCGATAGGGAAACCCCAGTGTCAGTGACTATGCTATTGACTTTAGAACTTTGATGGCTGAGACTTCCTGGAACGACGATGCCTATAAGGCCGTATTCTATCAAGGTCTGTCTATTCGTATTAAAGATGATCTTGTCTCCAGGGAGTTCCCTGACCTGCTGGAAGATCTGATTGCGCTATCCATTAAGGTGGACACTCGTCTCAGAGAGCATCTAGTAGAGAAGGAGCGCAGTAAAAAATTTCAACCCTTGTTGGCACCCCGCTTCCAAAGACCTCTCTTGCCTACTCCAGCTACTCAAGCTTCTAATTCTCCCTCGGAGGAACCTTTGCAAGTTGGAAGAGCTTGTCTTTCTGAGCAAGAAAGACTCCGAAGACGGATGGCTGGCCTATGTCTGTATTGTGGTGGACAATCTCATTTTGCGAACTCTTGTCCGGTGAAGCCTACGAGTTCTGTTCCCCGAGGTATATCTAGGGTAACTCATGTAGGGGGCACTACTCCGAAGTCTCAAGAGAACACTCACAGGTTTCTCCTTCCTTTACAGATTCGTCTGGCCACTAAGACCATTGTCGGATCAGCGTTCATTGATTCTGGAGCTGCTGGGAACTTCATGGACGCTCTATTTGCCAAATATATGGAAGTTCCCTTATTTCCTTTATCTACTCCTCTTCGTGTCACTGCCATTGACGACAGACCCCTGGAGGCTGAGTTTATTTCCATGACGACTGGGGAGTTGCCTGTGCAGGTTGGGACTTTGCATAAAGAAAGACTATCGTTCCTAATTATTTCCTGCCCCTCCGTTCCAGTTGTTTTGGGTCTTCCTTGGCTGCGCCTGCATAATCCCACCATTGATTGGTCCGCAGGGCAGATTTCGTGTTGGAGCCCATTCTGCCAGCAGCACTCCTCTTCCTGCTGAACCCCTCCAGAGGGTAAATATCTCTACGTCTGATCTGAAGACTCTACCCTCCTTCTACAAGGAATTCTCTGATGTTTTCTGTAAGAAGTCTGCAGAATTCCTCCCTCCACATCGACCCTACGATTGTCCTATCGATCTTCTGCCTGGAACCATGCCCCCTAGAGGCCGCACCTATCCTCTTTCTCCAGCGGAGACTTCTGCTATGAAAGATTATATTCAGGAGAATCTCCAGCGGGGGTTTATCCGCCCTTCTACTTCCCCTGCCGGGGCAGGTTTCTCCTTCGTCCTTGCATTGACTACCGGGGCCTTAATAAAATCACTGTTAAAAACCGGTACCCCTTGCCTCTGATTGCTGAACTCTTTGACCGATTGAAAGGGGCTAAAATTTTCACTAAATTTGATCTCCGTGGGGCGTACAACCTCATCCGCTTCCGTGAAGGGGACGAATGGAAGACGGCATTCAACACTCGGGATGGGCACTATGAATATCTCGTAATGCCCTTTGGCCTCTGTAATGCTCCCGCTGTCTTTCAAGAGCTCGTGAATGACATCTTCCGGGATCTCTTGGGAAAGTCTGTGGTCGTGGATGACATCCTGATCTTCTCAAAAGACCTTGTATCTCATCGCTCCCAGGTGAAAGAAGTACTCTCTCGTTTGAGGAAGAACTCTCTCTTCGCCAAGTTGGAGAAATGTGTCTTTGAGGTGTCTAAGATTCCTTTCTTGGGTTATATCATCTCTCCAGAAGGTTTCGAGATGGATCCCGTTAAGGTGTCAGCAATCCAAGAGTGGCCCCTTCCCTTGAGCACCAAGGCTATTCAAAGGTTCATCGGATTTGCCAATTACTATCGGCAATTCATCAGGGGGTTCTCATCCCGTATTGCACCTATCCTTACTCTCATCTGAAAAGGGGGTAATCCCAGGTCTTGGCCTCCAGTTGCTGTAGAAGCTTTTCAGGCCCTAAAGGATGCATTTTCTTCTGCCCCAGTCCTCCGTCATCCGGATCCTAAGTTACCCTTTTGCATTGAGGTGGATGCATCTGAAGTAGGTGCTGGGGCTATTCTATCCCAGAGACATTCTGCTGATGGGAAGTTGCACCCCTGTGCCTTTTTCTCCAGAAAGTTTTCTCCTGCAGAACAGAATTACGATGTAGGGAATCGAGAACTTCTGGCAGTCAAACTTGCTCTTGAAGAGTGGCGTCACCTCCTAGAGGGTTCTTCAATTCCGGTCACGATTTATACTGATCATAAGAACTTGGAGTTCATACATTCTCTCAAGAGACTGAATCCTCGTCAGGCCAGGTGGGCCCTGTTCTTCTCCCGCTTTAACTTTGTTCTGACCTATCGTCCTGGCTCCAAGAATCGGAAGGCCGATGCGCTTTCCAGAAGTTTCACTCCGGGCGATCATCTACCAGAAAGACTTGAACCTATTATTCCCCCTACCAAGATTATTGCATCTCTATTTCCCCAATTTGCCGAACGAATCTTGGCTGGACAGTCTTCTGCTCCTCCGGATACTCCCATTGGGATGGCTTTTGTTCCCTCCGAGTTACGTCTTCCTATTCTTCAACAAACCCACTGCTCCAAGCAAGAAGGACACCCTGGTCCTGAAAAGACTCTTGAACTCCTTAGACGTTTAGTCTGGTGGCCGACTATTCGTTAAGATGTCAAAGACTTTGTTGCTGCCTGTACCGTTTGTGCCACATCCAAACCTAGCCATTCTCGCCCCAGTGGGTTATTACAACCATTGCCTATCCCATCTCGTCCATGGACTCATTTAGCAATGGACTTTATTGTTGAACTTCCCCCCTCTAGTGGAAACACTGTGATTTGGGTGGTGATTTACAGTCTTCTGCTCCTCCGGATACTCCCATTGGGATGGCTTTTGTTCCCTCCGAGTTACGTCTTCCTATTCTTCAACAAACCCACTGCTCCAAGCAAGAAGGACACCCTGGTCCTGAAAAGACTCTTGAACTCCTTAGACGTTTAGTCTGGTGGCCAACTATTCGTAAAGATGTCAAAGACTTTGTTGCTGCCTGTACCGTTTGTGCCACATCCAAATCTAGCCATTCTCGCCCCAGTGGGTTATTACAACCATTGCCTATCCCATCTCGTCCATGGACTCATTTAGCAATGGACTTTATTGTTGAACTTCCCCCCTCTAGTGGAAACACTGTGATTTGGGTGGTGATTTACCGCTTTAGCAAGATGGCCCATTTCATTCCCCTGCGGAAGCTTCCCTCTGCTGTGGAGTTGTCTCAGCTCTTCATCAAGTATATTTTCCATCTGCATGGTTTTCCTGTGGAAGTGGTCTCTGACAGAGGTTCTCAGTTTGCTGCTAAGTTTTGGCGTTCCCTGTGCAAAGATCTGGGTATTACTCTCCAGTTCTCCTCCGCTTATCATCCCCAGACTAATGGAGCAGCTGAACGAGTAAACCAAACTTTGGAACAGTTCTTGAGGAATCACGTCTCCCTTTGTCAAGATGACTGGTCTGATCTCCTCCCATGGGCGGAATTTGCTCATAACAATGCATGCCACACTTCCACTGGAAGGTCTCCGTTCATGTCAGTGTATGGTCAGCATCCTCAAGCCTTCCCCCAAGACTTTGTGTTGTCTGACGTCCCTGCTGCTGATGACCATGCAGCCCACATGTCTGCTATTTGGGCTGCAACCAAGTCGAACTTAGAGAAGAGCGCTCTGGTTCACAAGACGTTTGCAGATCGTAGACGTAGACCCTCTCCTCCCTACAAGGTTGGTGATAAAGTCTGGTTGTCTTCCAGGAACATTCGGTTGAAGGTGCCATCTCCTAAGTTGGGTCCGAAGTTTGTGGGTCCATTCTCCATCTCGGAGGTGATCAATCCTGTGGCTGTCAGACTTCAGCTTCCCCCTGAGATGCGAATTCCCAACGTGTTTCATGTCTCTTTGCTGAAACCCGCTACCTCCAACCGCTTTTCTGTGAACCAGTCTCCCCCTCCTACTATTTCTGTGGATGGTCAACAAGAATATGAGGTGGAAAAGATCCTTGACTCCAGAATCTTCAGGGGCTCTCTTCAGTACCTCATCAAGTGGAAGGGCTTTGGCCCTGAAGAATGCTCCTGGGAAGGACACTCTGATGTGCATGCTCCTCGTCTTGTGAGGGATTTCCACTCTAAATTTCCCCAGAAGCCAAGTCCTGGTGGTCCAGAGGCCCCCCGTGAGGGGGGGGTACTGTCACGATCGCCGCCCGGAGCAGGTCCTGGAGCTATGGGCGGCGCGTCCTCCCCTGCCGGCGTCGCTCCCAAAATGGCGGCGCCCATGACCGCCACGTGGGGAATACATTTCCTAAGTGTATCCTGGGTTTCCTGTGAGCTGATATTGCTAATCCTGTTCCTGATTACTTATCTTGACCCCTGCCTGGACTTTGGACTTTGCTGTTATCTGCCTGCCCCTGAACTCTTGCCTGGATTCCGACTACTCTTTGGATTAACCCTTTGGACACCGCGACCTTGCTCCCTCAAGAGGGCTTCCTCCTCGATCCTGACTACCTCCCTGGAGGGATCTCCCGGCTCCCTGACAAGTAGTTTCTGTACTGGAGGAAACACAAGGTTTGTTGATTATATATACAGATGAATGGACAGTGTTCAGAGCTTTGACTGTGTGGAATATACAGTACAATGGCAAAAAGACAAATGGATTGTCAATAGAAAATGTACTGGACATCAACAAGATAAATTTATAGATGGATTAGCAAAAATACAAATTCATAAAGAGGAAGAGACTGAGATACATATTTTAGCCCAATGGACACATGAGCACTCTGGACATCGAGTGGTTCAAGGCGCTATGGACTATGCAAAGCATAAAGGAATACCTTGAACCACTGTACTTGCTGAAGACATTGTGCAACAATGCCCTGTATGTCAGAAAGTGAACAAAAGATCTAGAGCACATGGAACACTACTGACAATGGGACTAATTTTACTGGAGTGGGCATCTCAACAAGGAGTATATTGGGTGTTCCTTATTTCATATTATCAGCAAGCCACAGGATTAACTGAATACATTAATGGTTTGTTAAAATAGCAGGTAAAACTTTTGGCTCCAACTCATACACTCAGGGGGGTGGAACAAGGTACTGTTATGGGTGGTTAATGGGATCATGGAATATACTGCTGAGAGTAAATGTGTGTTTCAAGCTAGCAATGATAGTGTGAAATGGGAAACTGAACCTGTTTGGGAGAAAGGTCTATTATATGTGCAGGGGGTTATGTAACATCTTTTTGGAGTGGTGTGAAGAAGATACTAATTCTATTTTATCTTCCAGCCTACTATGAATAGAGAGGTCAATATCCTAAAAACATGGCTGGCAACATGGTTATAACTTTTCTGATGATTTGTGTGCTCTGATACATATAACGTTTGGTTTATGGCAAGAGAACTCGGTTCTACAAATGCATATACAGACTGCAAAGCAGCAAAATGAATCTAATTGTTGGGGGGCATCATTAACATGGACTGAACTAAGGGACTGTTCTTAATTTCTCTAACGTGGTTAATGCTTCATGGATGGATTATTGGAAGGAAAATCATATGAAAGGACTTGCTTATTGGACTACAAACTATAAAGATACAGATTTGGTGGATAAACAAAGTTTTCCATAGAATAACTACTGATGAAATGATATGGACTTGGTTTGCATCTTGGACAGGGTGGGGCATGAAATTCTGAACAAGTGGGTGCATGTACCTTCATCCCTGATAATGCGGATGTCATTCTAAACCACATTGAGTAGGTTAAACTGTTGTAGGAGAAAGCTAGAGCTATTGCTAAGGATTATTTATTTTATGCTTATGTTTAGCTTTTTCTATTATTCAGAAACTGATTTAATGTATCAAGGCTAGTACCATATCTGACAAGCGTCAGGTATTGCCCATACGTGTCAATGCTTTTGAATTGATTTCCTATCATACCTCTCTGTGAATCGTGGGGTGGAATGTAAGGAAAATGAGTGATTCACATGGCAGAAGATAGAGAGAATAGAACAACACCTTAAAGATGGTGTTTAGAGCTTTTAGCAATTCAAGGAATGTGACACTGTTTAATGCTTGATTTTCACCATATATAGTATGCTAAGTGCAGTTTTTACCATATATAGTATGCTAGCTGCTAAAATGTATATATTTCATATATCCTGTGTGGGGGAAACATATATAAAGCTTCATTTGGGGGAGGCTCTTTGACTTCTGCCTGGACTTCACAGTGCCTGGTTATGTTGGAATTGCTGCTGAGCCATTTTAAGGAGGGGTCCCTCAGCTAAGTATCAATAAATCTCTTATGTTTGTTTTACTTGTGTGTGTCAGTTTAATCACTCTACAGAGCCCAATCCCAATACATAGTTACATAGTTAAATTGGGTTAAAAAAAAGTCCATCAAGTTTAACCCCTCCAAACGAAAACCCAATATCCATACACACCCCTCCATATTTTCAAATAAATTATATATACCCATATCTATACCGACTATAGAGTTTAGTATCACAATAGCCTTTGATATTATGCCTGTCTAAGAAATCATCCAAGCCACTCTTAAAGGAGAAATCAACTTGTGGGGAAAAAACTACCTACCACCCACCCCAGGTAGACTTCCCCCTCCTCCCCCAGGCTAACTACACCCCCGGGGAAATGCCCCATACTCCAAACCTACCCCTCGGCGCAGATTCTTCCAGCAAAGTTACGCGCGTCCATCTTCTGCGTCCTCGGTAAGCTGACTGGGAGATCGGCAATTTCCGTGTAATGCACAGTTGCACAAACCAGCAAACTGCTCCAACTGCGCTTGTGCAGAAATACCGATCTCCCAGTCAGCTTTCAGAGGATGCCGAAGATGGATGCGTGGAACTTCACTGGAAGAATCTGCGCCAAGGGGTAAGTATGCGTTTTCCCGGGGGGTAGTTAGCCGGGGGGGGAGGAGGGAGGTCTACCTGGGGTGGGGGGTAGGGGTTTTTCCCCACAGGTTGATTTCTCCTTTAAAAGCATTAACAGAATCAGCCATCACAACATCACCCGGCAGTGCATTCCACGACCTCACTGTCCCCACTGTAAAGAACCACCTACGTTGCTTCAAATAAAAGCTATTTTCTTCTAGTCTGAAGGGGTGGCCTCTGGTACGGTGATCCACTTTATGGGTAAAAAGGTCCCCTGCTATTTGTCTATAATGTCCTCTAATGTACTTATAAAGTGTAATCATGTCTATGGTATAGAATGGCAAATTCTTAGCAACTTTTCAATTGGTCATAATTTTTTTTATTTTGTGTAGTTTTCAAATTATTTGCCTTCTTCTGACTCAAACCACTGCCTGGTTGCTAGGGTAATTTAGACACTACAAACCAGATCAGTGCTGAAATTCCAAACTGGAGAGTTGAAGAAGATATTTTAATTTAATATTGTTACAGCTATTCAAGTTTCTTTTTTTTTTTAAGTAAAAATGTTGATTTTGATATTTATCCTTGAAATTAGGTTTCCTGTCGGGCCCCAGGCATCCCACTGCTTATAATGCACCACTATTGCATTCTGCAAGCCACAGAAGAGGCACTGATGATCTCTTTAGTTATATAAAAGAATGCATAGGAGTGTGGCAAGTTGGAAACTGCTTACTAAAAGGATAATGAAGGCTTGTCTACAGTTTAACAAAAACACTTAGATGTCAATTAAGGCATATGGAAGCAGGAGCGGATTAATGATTAGGATACCCTATTAGACTATAGTTTAAAGGGCCCAAAGTGATCAGGGGCCTTTTTAAATATTTTTATTTCTTTAAAAATAGTCTTTATCTTCACTGCTGGACCTGGGACCAGACAGTACCTACTAGGAGAAGATTAGGTCGTTAGACAAAGCAAGGCAGGTTTGTGGCTTGCAGCTGAGCACTAGGTGTGTCAGGTTTGGCATATGTCAGTAATGCCACTAGCTCACACCCAGGGTCAGACTGGGTGGCCCGGGGCCCACCGGGGCTGCTGCCTCAGGGCCTCCCGTCTGGCAACCCCCCCTGCCATGCGTGTGCACATGCCCGCACTGCTGACTGGTCGTGGCAGGGAGTAAACGAGGGCGTGGATCTGGGTTTTTTCCCAGTTTCCTACCGGCCCAGTCCGATCCAATGCGTCTTAGAGAGCTCAGGCACATGAGAGGCATACGTGCTCCTTGCTGACCATACCTAGGCCCAGCAGCGCCGATAAACGTAAATATAAAAGAAAAGCAATATCATGGGGAGTTGGAGTACCCTAGAAGGGGGCCTGAGGACAGGGATGCCAGTGTCCCACCAGAAAACCTTAGACCATGGGCCCACTTTCCAAACTATTATTCCTCCTCTCTTAAACTTTTATTCTCCTAGTCTTTTATATCTACTTATTATACTCTATTCTTCCATTATTAAGCCTCTTTTTCCCATTAAAAAAATAGGTAATGGCCAAGAAATAGGGCCAATTGATCAAAGCAAGAGGGCCCACTGACACCTGTGCCCATCGGGAGTTTTCCTGGTATCCCAGTGGGCCTGTCCGACACTACCTGTGGAAAGTATAGCCTAGGGGCCTCACATCCTATTAATCCACCACTGTATGGAAGCAGTGTTCTAATGAAAAATAGAACACTCGTTCACAGTATCTGTGATAGCCCAAAAAAATTATGAACCCTTTACAATCAACAGGCACGTTTCAGGGGCTGCTGCCGCCTGAGGCAGCAGCCCCAATGCCGCCCCTCCTCCTGCTCCGCTCTTCTAACTACCAGCGTCGGAGCGGGTGGAGGAGGGGCCGCATCGCTAGTGCAGTGTGCGCTATTGCGCTCGCTGCGCTAGAAGAGCCAAATTTCCGTTTTAAAAAACGGAAATTCGGCTCTTAAAGTTACCAGAGGCGGCTTTTTGCCGCCCCTGGTAACTGGCTGCTCCGTGCCGCCTGAGGCAAGATTCTCACCTTGCCTCATGGCCGGAGCGGCCCTGACAATCAAGTGTGGTGGCTGCAGTGTGATCGGTGGGAGATGGGCGGGGATGAGCATCTTTTCTTTTTGTAACTATTAGTGTTGCAACATTTACTCAGAGCTGCAACTTCTGTTTTTTTGCCCCCCCTGCCAAATGCACAGAAGGGGGCCAGGAGTACTATAATTTTGCTGGTGGAAGATCCTCTTCCTCTCTGGTGGAGTAGAAGGTGGCACTTCTGTAGTGATTAAACATTTGAGGACGTCAGCACATACATTTTTAGTGACATTTTTGCATTCTAGTTCTGCATTATTGTTGATTACATATTTTTGGCCAGTGTACTGAAAGAGTTAAAACCAAACATGTTTAAACAACATAATTTTATTTTCTGGCTTGCATACTTGGAGTGTAGAGCTATACTTACCACCTTTATCTTATACTGTTTTCATACCTGCTTTAAGTTTTATGGTTTCAAGCTTTATTTTGTTGAATAAATGTAATATCTAATGTAATATCTGTGGAGTAGACTACTAAAGCTTTGTGATTTAATGACAGAAAATGGCCTCTCTGATCTTAAGGTATATTATTTTGCCAGTGTATTGAAAGAGTTAAAACCAAACGTTTAAACAACATCATTTTATTTTCTGGTTTGCATACTTGGAGTGTAGAGCTATACTTACCACCTTTATCTTATACTGTTTTCATACCTACTTTGAGTTTTATGGTTTCAAGCTTTATTTTGTTCAATAAATGTAACATCTAATGTACGTAATATCTGTGGAGTAGACTACTAAAGCTTTGTGCTTTATTGGTAGGAAATGGCCTCTCTGATCTTAAGGTATAACCATTATTGGAAAAGATTTCTTTAGTTTCTTCGGAATGTAAAATATATGTGTGATTATTCTCACAGGCATATAGATTAAATGCCTGTTCCTTTAGATACATGGTAATCCCTGGAGTTTTCAGAACTACTATTAGACAGTTATACCAATTATAATCAATTATCATCAGTTAAATAAATTATAATTTGGATAATAAAATTAGCTGTCGCAAGCAATGCCAGTCAGCAGCAAAAGGGCCAGCGAGGTATTGTCCTGTAGTAAAACGGATATAAAATCACAGGAGGAGAGGACCTTTCTCCCTCTTTATAAATAAATCGGTAAGAACCCATCTAAAATGTGCTGTGCAGTTTTAGTCTCCAATCATAGAAAAGAAATAGAAATAGGAGGAAAAAAGAGGAGCTGCTAATTAGGGTCAGAGTTAGCAAAATTTGAGTTTGATTCATGAAAAAGAGTAAAGGCGAATATATGCAAAAGTATTCTTTGAAACCTTGAATAGTCCTGATTAAAAATAAAAAAAACACAAAGGGGTTATTTACTATAACTCAAGTTTTTATCATTTTATTAAAATTCTGACCAAATTCTCAGACCCGAATCCCCTTTATTGAGAATTTTTCTCAAAAAAGTCAGTGCAAAAATGTTGCAGACAAGATCAAGCATCACTTCAAATCATGCGACTTTTTCTAATTGATGCTCCGAAGAATAGACTTTTTTGAGTTGTCGCCCAAAAAACTATACATAGTTAAGTTACATAGTTAAATTGGGTTGAAAAAAGACAAAGTCCATCAAGTTCAACCCCTCCAAATGAAAACCCAGCATCCATACACACACCCTCCCTACTTTTAATTAAATTCTATATACCCATACCTATACTAACTATAGAGCTTAGTATCACAATAGCCTTTGATATTATGTCTGTCCAAAAAATCATCCAAGCCATTCTTAAAGGCATTAACTGAATCAGCCATCACAACATCACCGGGCAGTGCATTCCACAACCTCACTGTCCTGACTGTGAAGAACCCCCTACGTTGCTTCAAAGTAAAGTTCTTTTCTTCTAGTCTAAAGGGGTGGCCTCTGGTACGGTGATCCACTTTATGGGTAAAAAGGTCCCATGTCTATAATGTCCTCTAATGTACTTTTAAAGTGTAATCATGTCCCCTCGCCTTCTCTCCAGAGAAAACAACCCCTACCCTCATAATTCAAGTCTTCCATCCCTCTAACCGTTTAGTTGTACGTCTCTGTACTCTTACTCTCTCCAGCTCATTTATATCCCTCTTAAGGACTGGAGTCCAAAACTGCACTGCATACTCCAGATGAGGCCTTACCAGGGACCTTTAAAGAGGCATAATTATGTTTTCATCCCTTGAGTTAATGCCCTTTTTTATGCAAGACAGAACTTTATTTGCTTTACTAGCCACAGAAAGACACTGCCCAGAATTAGACAACGTGTTATCTACAAAGACCCCTAGATCCTTCTCATTTAAGGAAACTCCCAACACACTGCCATTTAGTGTATAACTTGCATTTATATTATTTTTGCCAAAGTGCATAACCTTGCATTTATCAACATTGAACCTCATTTTCCAGTTTGCTGCCCAGTTTTCCAGTTTAGACAAATCACTCTGCAAAGTGGCAGCATCCTGCATGGAACCTATAGTTCTGCACAATTTAGTATCATCTGCAAAAATAGAAACAGTACTTTCAATGCCCACCTACAGGTCATTAATAAACAAGTTGAAAAGCAAGGGACCTAGTACAGAGCCCTGCAGTACTCCACTTACAACAATGGTCCAATTAGAAAATGTTCCATTTACCACCACTCTTTGTAGTCTATCTTTTAGCCAGTTCTCTATCCAGGTACAAATACTATGTTCCAGGCCAACATTCCTTAATTTAACCAGTAACCTTTTGTGTGGCACTGTATCAAATGCTTTAGCAAAGTCTGAGTAAATCACATCCACTGCCATCCCAGAATCGAGGTCTCTACTTACATTCTCATAAAAAGAAATTAAGTTAGTCTGGCAAGATCTATTACGCATAAAACCATGCTGGCACAAACTCATAGTATTATGATTTGCTATGAAGTCCAGTATCTTATCCTTTATTAACCCTTCGAAAAGCTTTCCTACCACTGACGTCAGACTAACTGGCCTATAGTTGTGAGGCTGAGAACGGGATCCTTTTTTGAATAGAGGCACCACATTAGCAATTCGCCAGTCTCTCGGCACTATGCCAGATCTCAATGAATCCTGAAAAATTACCCTGGGATGAATACCATCTGGCCCGGGACTTAGGTTAATCTTAACATGTTCTAGTTTCTTTTGAATTTCTTCATGTGTGAACCATGCATCATTAGTTGTATTACTAGAATTGGGACTGTCAAGAAGGAAACCTTCACTTACTGGTTCCTCATTTGTGTAGACAGATGAAAAATATGAGTTCAGAATCTGTGCTTTTATTTTGTTTTCATCAACCAGCTGACCCCCCTCTGATAGAAGGGTCCCACCCCTTCCTGCTTCATTTTTTTACTATTAACATATTTAAAAAATAATTTTGGATTTTTTTTTTACTGCTTGCTGCAATATCCTTTTCTATATCAATTTTAGCTTGCCTTATAGCTTCTTTGCATGATTTATTGGCCTCCTTGTACCTTATAAATGTTTCGGCTGTACCAGCTAACTTGAAAGCCTTAAAAGCACTTTTCTTACCCACCTCAACACCAACTCTTCTATTCAACCAAAAAGGTTTTGCTTTGCAACGACATTCCTTGCTTACAAGTGGAATATACTGACAAGTATATTTATTAAGCAGCATTTTAAAGACTTCCCATTTTTGTTCTGTGTTTAACCCTGTGAAAAGCATTTCCACTTAATATGTAGCAGAGATACCCTTATACTGTCAAAGTTTGCACGTCTGAAATTTAGTTACTCCTTTATAGAATTGCTTCTGCAACAGAATCTCAAAGGAGACCATGTTATGATCACTATTCCTTAAATGCTCACCCACACAAATGTTAGAGATGAGTTCAGTATTGTTAGTTATTACAAGGTCCAAAAGAGAGTTATTCCTAGTAGGTTCTTGAACAAGCTGGAACTAAAAAGTTGTCATTCAGCATATTTACAAACCTACTAGCTTCTTCTGTCTTAGCAACCCCATTACCCCAGTCAATGTCTGGATATTGAAGTCACCCATAGCAACAACTTGACCCAGCTGTGAAGCCGCTTGTATCTGCAAGAGTAGCTGGGCTTCATACTCGACACTTATACGAGGTGGTTTATAGCATACACCAATGATAATTCTTTTTGTTACCTTTTGCCCAGTCAAAATCTCTACCCAGAGTGATTCTACACCCTCACCAGTGCCAGTTATTGTTTTTCTTTAGCACATGGCTTTAATTCAGGCTTTACATACAAACACACTTCTCCACCCTTTTTAATCCCTCCTAAAAAGGGTGTAACCGTTTAAATTCAAATGGTATGAAAACCAGTGCAAACAGCCCAGAACTTTCGAGAACCATGAAGGCATAAACACGTTCCAGTTGTGTCTTGCTACAAGTTCCCTTGGCAGACTTATCACAAACTAAATGTCTAACTGAGCACTTTCCCCAGCAGACTTATCAAATATAGGGGTGGAAATAAAACACACACACATTGATCATCATTAGAGAAGAATAATATATTGTAAGAAAAGTAATACAATACCGATTGAAGACAACGCAACGTCTAGCCGAGCTTCCCTTGGCAGACTTCTGAGAGGAACATTAGCTGGGGGACCCCGGGCCCAAATCAAATACAGCGACTTCCAGAGCACATCAATCGGCCAATGGTCCTTACAAGACCAATTATTCTACACAACACGTCTGCTTGTAGATGAAGTCCCGAAGCCCCCCCAGCTGAGCTCCTTTTTATATTGGTACAATAACAAAGTAATAGATCATTACACATAGACATATATAATAATAATAATGGCTACATGCCCAGGACATGGCCATGAGAATGACCATGAAAATGGAAATAACCATGTGAATGAAAATAATTGCTGTGTATAATTGCTGTGTATTTTGATTATAACTATGTGAATAAGATATGAGCTTCCTCCTTAATAAACATATTTATATGTTTATGAGTCTATTACCTTAACTCCTACTATTCCCTGTTCTCCTGCTAATGACTGAATAACTTAACTCCAGTTGTTCCCTGGTCTCCTATTAATACTACTCCGGCTGTTCCTTGGTCTCCTGCTAATATCAGTACATCCATTTTACAACTAAGGAGCCATATTGAATGCACTTGATCACACTCACATTCATACTTGGCCTGCCATGTCACATTTGTATCACACAGTTGTTAAAGGGACCATCTGGCATTGACTTTTACATGTTTCTAAAGGTTTTTTTTACCTGGCATATTTTTCAGATTCAAATTGTTAGCAGCTTTGCGGTATAATAAATCTTGAAAAATTCAAGATTTTTTTCTCTTTAAAGAGGACCAGTCATCCAGACATAAAAAGATTTATAATAAAAATCCTTGTTAAATTAAACATGAAATCCAAATTCTTTTTTTTATTAAAGCATTCTTGGTTGTTAAAAAATCTCAGCTGTCAATCAAATATTGCCTGCCCCTCCTCTATCCCCTAGGCATAGAGGCAGACAATTACTTTCCATTCAGCACTTACTGGGTGTCACTGTACTCCTCACATTCCCCCGCTCTCTTCACCATTTAATTGTGTAACCAGTGCATGGGGATGGACATCGGGTCCCCCATTCTGGTGCACAAACTAGATTTTGAGATGATACAAGGTTTGCTTTAATAACAATGTCCACAAAATGGCTCCAGCCTTCTTGCTATCATTATGAGATCCCAGACCGAAGGAAACACGTATAAATATACAAATAATTTGTATAGTGCAATTAAAGTTTATTTAGTTCTCAGCAAGGGCATCCAGTCATATTACAAGAATGAAGGTTTCATCTTATCATGGGGAAAGATTTTTACAGTGAGAGCTGTGAAGCTGTAAAATTCTCCTGCTTGTACCTGTCGATACATACCTGTCGATAATTTCAATAAATGTATTCTTAATACAAAAATAATCCAGGGATGGCAATGATTTCTCCCTGTCTGATAACGGAGAAACCCTCTATATCGTTAATCTACCAAAGTATCAGGAACAAGTTTCTTCCCTGGTCTTTAAAAGCTTTAATCACTTGGAACCTACAGTTCAGCAAATTCTTCTGAATCTACAAAAGCCCTGACTTTGGTCATAGGGGCAGAAATGAGAGATTAGCGCTCACCACAGAAAAACTCTCCCACTTTTTATTCATTTATATGGGTTTTTTAGAAGCATATTTGTCAATAGGTGAGAGTTAGAATTCACCATTTGATAAATAACACTTCTAAAAATCCCATAGGAACGAATAGAAGGTGGACTATATTCTCACATTTTGATCATTCTGCCCCTCAGTTTTAATACCTTAAAGGTGCATGTGTCAGCAATTTTCTTATTTATGAGCTATCCATTAGGATCCACTTGTCCTTATGATTCTTATGGCAGGGAGGGGAATAGAAGCACCTCTTAAGAGTTCCTCATCCTCATGTCCACCTTGTCTGAACATTGGAGTCAGTGGACATTGTGGCATTTAACTGCTGTGACCAACCATTAGGTTGAAGGGGTAGTTCACCTTTAAGTTTAAATATAGTATGTTATACAATGCCTTTATGTATAGTTTTTGAAAGAATTGCTTTTTTCTTCTGCATGAATCCAGCTTTCAAATGGGGTCACTGATCCCAGCAGCCAAAAAACTATTGCTCTGTGAGGCTACAACTTTTTTGCTACTTTTTATTACTTATCATTCTTTTTTTTTTCAGGCCCTCCTTTTTCATCTTCCAGTCTCTTATTCACACTGTAGCCTGGTTGCTAATGTAAAATGGAATAATAGCTGAATGCCAAACTGGAGAGGTGCTGAACAAAAAGCTAAATAAAAAAAAAAACAGTAGAAACCCTAATTTTACATCCCCTGGTATTAAGATCTTCCAGATTATTTGCTGATTATTCACTGACACTTTTCCTCTTTTTTCACGGATTTTCTGCTTGTTTTTAGCTGTCCTTGAAAAATAGGAAAAGCGGGGTTCTACTGTCGCACCAAAAAAATGTCAGATTTCAAAGCATTTGGCAACATTTTTGGCAATGCAAAACTGGTCAGATTCACCCATGACCAATTGCCATTGTTAGTCTAATCCCCAGAATCTGCCTACTGTGAACATCTTGAAGCATAGCTTTACATGGATACCTACAGTGTGCTGCAGCCCTAGGACAGTGAAAAAAGTCTACACAAATCTTACATCTAGTTTTTTTATGTGCCTTAACCCCACCCCCCAATTTGCCTTGATCTATCGTGAAAACCAAATTGCACAGATAGACAGAAACAATAAAAATATTAATATTTCCAAATAAATTTGATTAACAAAAATGCTTATTTTATCAAATATTACATATTATTGGGTACTTTTCTCTGAGAGACAGTTCAAGCAATTGCTGAGTGGGAGTGTCAACACCTTGCTGTGATGTCACAAAACCAGTAGCAATGTCCAGCCCTCCCCTATTCTGAATACAAAGCATCCTTCCAACAACTGTCTGCCCTGAATCTTCCTTTCATAGACAGATTTTGAAACCCAGGTGTTGAAGAGATCAGTTGCAATCTGATTGGATATATGTGGTTTGTAACTTGTCCAATCAGAGCACAGCTGACTTTACATACAGTGAAATGTACCAACCAAGTACAGAGAAGGCATGGCTATGAAAACTTTATACCTGGTGGGAGACGATGGGTGCTGGCACATTATACACAGTGGGAGACAGTGGGTACTGGCACATTATACACAGTGGGTACTGGCACATTATACAACATGGAGACATAGCATGGCAGACGTGAGACTGATATGAAGCAGTTGGAACATCCAGCTGTGCATGTTTGCAACTTTTATTCAACTCACAGGTACTATATACAGCAGCTTCTCCACCAGCTTGAATAAGTATTAAAGGTTTTTTGTTAGGTTCTTTTTCCTTTTTTTGCTCCTTGTTACTTTATACTACTTTTTCTGACAGTCTCCTACTATGTATAATGTGCCAGTACCTACTTTCTCTCACAGAGTCTTTCAGTAGGAGAGAGGAGAGCACTCAGACGCAGATTAACTGCTTGTGGTTAATATTTATTTAAGCTGCTATACACTGTATAGCAGCTTAAATAAATATTAACCACAAGCAGTTAATCTGCGTCTGAGTGCTCTCCTCTCTCCTACTGAAAGTTTAATGGTTTGGGATGTTCGGTACATCTGCTCGGGAGGATTGATGCATTCATTCATCAGGTGCTAATTGGCAGAGCGCGGATTCCCACCTCCACTACAGATTTCTCTCACAGAGTATAATGTGCCAGTACCCACTGTCTCTCACTGAGCATAATGTGCCAGTACCCCCTGTCTCTCACTGTGCATAATGTGCTAGCACCCACTGTCTCCCACTGTGTATAATGTGCCAGTACCCATTGTCTCTAATACACTGAGTATAATGTGCCAGTACCCACTGTCTCTCACTGTGTATAATGTGCCAGTACCCACTATCTCTCACAGAGTATAATGTGCCAGTACCCACTGTCTCTCACTGAGCATAATGTGCCAGTACCCCCTGTCTCTCACTGTGCATAATGTGCTAGCACCCACTGTCTCCCACTGTGTATAATGTGCCAGTACCCATTGTCTCTAATACACTGAGTATAATGTGCCAGTACCCAATGTCTCTCACTAAGTATTATGTGCCAGTACCCGCTGTCTCCCACTGTGTATAATGTGTCAATACTGACTGTCTCTTGCTGTGTATAATGTGTCAATACTGACTGTATTTTGCTGTGTATAAGGTGCCAGTACCAGCTGTCTCCCACTGTGTATTATGTGCCAGTACCCACTGTCAGTGTCGGACTGGCCCGGCGGGACACCGGGAAAAAACCCGGTGGGCCCCGACCCTCGTGGGCCCCCGCCGGGCCAGACCCCCTCTAATAGTATAAAAAATTTTTCGGCGATGCGCATGCGTATCGGCGCTTGCGCGCCGAGAAGTGCGCTCGCGCATGCGCGCAGTAGGGGGGCGGGGGCCCTGGACCAGCAGTCCCGGTGGGCCCCGGTCCCCCCAGTCCGACCCTGCCCACTGTCTCCCACTGTGTATAATGTGCCAGTACCTACTGTCTCCCATTGTGTATAATGTGCTAATACCCACTGTCTCTCACTGTGTATAATGTGCCAGTACCCACTGTGTCTCACTGTGTATAATGTGCCGGTACCCATTGTCTCTCACTGAGTATATTGTGCCAGTACCCACTGTATCCCACTGTGTATAATGTGCCAGTACCCACTGTGTATAATGTGCCAGTACCCACTGTCTCCCACTGTGTATAATGTGCCAGCACCCATCGTCTCCCACCAGGTATAATATGCCAGTGCCCACTGTGTATAATGTGCCAGTACCCACTGTGTATAATGTGCCAATACTGACTGTCTCTCACTGTGTATAATGAGCCAGTACCCACTGTCTCTCACTGTGTATAATGTGCCAGTACCCACTATCTCTCACAGAGTATAATGTGCCAGTACCCACTGTCTCTCACTGAGCATAATGTGCCAGTACCCCCTGTCTCTCACTGTGCATAATGTGCTAGCACCCACTGTCTCCCACTGTGTATAATGTGCCAGCAGGGGTGCTTCACCAATGAGGCGAGTTGAGGCTGTCGCCTCAGGCGGCAGCACCCCACTAGGTACCAGGGGCAGCAAAAATGCTGCTCCTGGTACTTTAAGAGTGAATTTCCGGGGGAGGGGGGGCAGCAGCAACTGCTGCTGCCTCAGGCGGCAGAGGGGCCAGGATCGCCCCTGTGTGCCAGTACCCATTGTCTCTAATACACTGAGTATAATGTGCCAGTACCCACTGTCTCTCACTAAGTATTATGTGCCAGTACCCACTGTCTCCCACTGTGTATAATGTGTCAATACTGACTGTCTCTTGCTGTGTATAATGTGTCAATACTGACTATATTTTGCTGTGTATAAGGTGCCAGTACCAACTGTCTCCCACTGTGTATTATGTGCCAGTACCCACTGTCTCCCACTGTGTATAATGTGCCAGTACCTACTGTCTCCCATTGTGTATAATGTGCTAATACCCACTGTCTCTCACTGTGTATAATGTACCAGTACCCACTGTCTCTCACTGTGTATAATGTGCCGGTACCCATTGTCTCTCACCGAGTATATTGTGCCAGTACCCACTGTATCCCACTGTGTATAATGTGCCAGTACCCACTGTGTATAATGTGCCAGTACCCACTGTCTCCCACTGTGTATAATGTGCCAGCACCCATCGTCTCCCACCAGGTATAATATGCCAGTGCCCACTGTGTATAATGTGCCAGTACCCACTGTGTATAATGTGCCAATACTGACTGTCTCTCACTGTGTATAATGAGTCAGTACCCACTGTCTCCCACTGTGTATAATGTTCCAGTATCCACTGTCTCCCACTGTGTATAATGTGCCAGCACCCACTTTCTCCCACTGGGTATAATATGCCAGTGCCCACTGTGTATAATGTGCCAGCACCCATTGTCTCCCACCAGGTATAATATGCCAATGCCCTGTCTCCCACTGTGTATAATGTGCCAGTACCCACTGTCTCCCATGGTGTATAATGTGCCAATACTGACTGTCTCTCACTGTGTATAATGAGCCAGTACCCACTGTCTCTCACTGTGTATAATGTGTCAGTACCCACCATCTCCCACTGTGTATAATGTGCCAGCATCCATTGTCTCCCACCGGGTATAATATGCCAGTGCCCACTGTGTATAATGTGCCAGTACCAATTGTCTCCCACTGTGTATAATGTGCCAATACTGACTGTCTCTCACTGTGTAGAATGTGCCAGTACCAACTGTCTCAAAGCACTGCGTATCTTGACAGCGCTATATAAATAAATGATGATGATGATGATGATGATGTCTTTCACTGTATATAAAGTGCCAGTACCCACTGTCTCTAATACACTGAATATACTTTGAAAAAAAAAAAACCTACTGTTTAATCCAACTGGAGTGAAGGCTCTATCAGCCCACCCCTCTGGTGGGGTAAAAGAAATTCAGAGTGACTGGCTCCCTTTAAGTTAGCCAGTATATGTCAACTTATGACCTCTTCAAACAAAAAAATCATCCTCCGCCTATGCTCCTTCTAAGGTTGTTCTACATGTATTTGCAAACCCGCTCTTAGCAGTCAGCTCTGTGCACTATGTATCAAGATAAAATACAGGTAACGGGAATCTGGAAATATTTGTAAAAAGCAAAGTGCATAGCTTCAGAACTATGGCTTGTACTGCGGATCAACAGCTGTTTTCCATCTGCAAAGAAGCACAAGTGTAGAAAAGCTGATCAATAGCCCTAAGTACCACTAGCCTTAGTTGTTTTATCTTTTGTATCTGTTCGATCATTCCCTGGCAGACATGTAGAAATCATTCTTTTTTCTTTACTGAACACGCAGTGCCAGGTAATATGGCAAGCACAGGGACCCAAATCCTGTCCTGTCCCCCCAAGTAACATGCCAAAATACACACACACACATACAGCTGCAGAAGATCAAGTAAGGGTATCAGAAGTGCACTCTTAAAAGGATAGTAACACAAAAATATGCAAAACTTTTCCATCCTACAGTTGTCTGTCTTGTATATAGCATATCATTCTTAAAGTGGACCCGTCACCCAGACATAAAAATCTGTATAATAAAAGTCCTTTTTAAATTACATATGAAATCCAATTTCTTTTTTTTTTTTATTAAAGCATTCATAGCTGTTGTAAACTCATTTTAAAATATCAGCTGTCAATCAAATATTGCCTACCCCACCTCTATGCCTAGGCATAGAGGCGGGGCAAGCAATTACTTTCACTTTCCATTCAGCACTTCCTAGATGTCACTGCTCTCCCTACATTCCCCCAGCTCTCTTAAAGATTTAATTGTGTAACCAGTGCATGGGGATGGACATTGGGTCCCTGTCCCCTGGTGCACAAACAAGATTCTGAGATGATACAAGGCTTGCCTTAATAACAGTGTCCACAAAATGGCTCCTTCCTGGTTGCTATAATTATGAGTTCCCAGACTGATGGAAACAATATTCAAATAATTTATACAGTGTAATTAAAGTTAATTTTGCTTGACTAACATGATAAAATAGGATTTGGAATAATTTTGTTTGGGTGACGGGTCCCCTTTAAATTATATATTGATATATTAGGTGAAAAAATGAAACCTTCCTAGAAGCAGCCCTTCTATTCTTCATGGGGTGTCAGCATCGAGTAAGATGTGCAATCCCCTGCCCCTCCCCCCCGTGCATAAAAGAATTGCTTGGGTTTAACATGGAGACCTTTTTTGCTCATATATCAGTACAGGGGAAAGATCCATCCCTTAGGGCAGAGACACAAGCTCAGATTCGAGGAGATTAGTCACCCAGCGACAAATCTCTTCTTTGGCCGACTAATCTCCCCGAACTGCCTTCTCGGCAGCTAGAATGTAAATCGCCGGTGGGGTGGCATATAGAGCACTTCGTTTTATGTAGTCGCCTGAAGTTCTTCAGGCGACTTCGGAAAATGAAGCGCTCCGAGTGCCTTCCAGACAGTGATTTATATTCTAGCCGGCGGGCAACTGAATCGCCCCGAATCTGAGTGTGTGTCTCTGCCCTTACAGAACAGTCTTGTATATAAGGCTGTGGACACACATGCGGTGAACGTGGCTTTGGCGTGGCCCTCGTGCGGTTTTTAAAAAAGCTGACCGCTGAGTACATACGCTAGCAGAAGTGCCATAGCCTAAACTGGAAACCACTAGCGTATTTACACAACGTTGGCTTTTTTTTTTAAAAACGTGCTAAGGACCTCGCAGAAACTGCGTAGGCCCAGATGTATAGGCCCAGAATCAGCCCTTACACTGGAAACAGCCTTTTTTATTTTTAAATTTCAGCTATGAAATGAAAACACTCGTGCTTGAGTGCTGAAGTTCACTGCGTGTGCCTGCACCTGGTCAACGCAATGGTTTTGGGTGCAGGAAAATAAAAATGCTGATTCCAGCATAGAGGCGGATTCTGGGCCTACATTTTTCTGCAGGCCAAGATACAGCCTTATATACGAGACTGTATAGCAATAGCCTTAGTGTACTTGGGCCATCTAACAGCAATTAATATGGGTTTTCAGAGCCATAGTAATAACTTCCAAATCTGCCATGATAGCTGCCCTGGATCAGAGTAAGTATAGCAATAAAAAAAAAACAGCCTTGGGAAAGAATCTCTCCACTTTTATCTTACAAAACAGATGTTATTTATCCCATGTTGACTAGGCAGCTGGCTTTGCATTTTGCACATATACACACAGATACACACATATACACAGTGCTTGGGGGAGGGGTTAGGAGAGCAGGAGTTGTCTGTGTCTGATAATGGAGTCAAGCAGTGACTCTTTGAGCAATGGGAAGCACAGCAGCTATAAGTGTTTTGAGCTCTGTGTGTTGTGAGGGAAATACAGTAAATGCTTCATCTCTGCATATTCTATAGTTGGGGGGGGTATGAATATGAGAACTACTAAACAATGGAACATAATGTTTAATTAAGGCCACGGCATGGCAAAAAAAAATCCAGATAATCATTCTTCCTGATGGCAAGGGGGAACTAAAAACCTAAAATAGAATCTTGTTTCCAGACCTTTGAATAAGAAAACTTTTGAGGTCCTTTTCTAAACTCCTTGCAGAACTGTGCTTAAACTGTATTTTAATTTCCAGGCTAGCAGCATGCACGGACATGGATGCATGCATTGGTTAAACATCCACCAGAACTCTGGAAGCTGCAGTGTGCGAGTACTTGAAACCTGAGCCGAATGGGGGCAGAATATTTACTTATCTGGAAATCCCCAAGGACATAAATTAAACATTAAGAAAATCCCTTCAGCAGAACTGTGTTCTTGTTAGACATCTCCTCTTCTGAAGCAGTAGCACGTGACGTCAGTCATTTCTCTTCTCGCGAGACTATGCTAATTGCCTGTGTAAAAAAAAACAGGAAGAGCTGTGAGCCGCACAGCAAAAGCAACGCAGCGTGACATTAAACTAAACTGTCTGGCAGCGGGATGGGCTGTCAAAAGCAGGACAGTTGAGGGTATGCTATTTAGATAATTTTGTAACAATATAAGATAAACAGGTCTCTTGCGAGAACGTAGACTCACATCTTAAAGGGCACTTCACCTTCATTAGCAAAACTGTAATAACACTAGGGCCCAACGATCGGATCAGAATGGAGCCCATACGGGTGGTCGGATCGTGGGACCCCATCAACAAACAGATGCGGCCACGATCCGACAGGATATTTTACCCTGCCCAATCAACATCTGGCAGACATTTGGCCAGATATCGATCAGGGATGCCAGGCGGATGGTCTGTCTGCAGCTTTTATCGGCCCGTGTATGGGGGCCTTAACTGAGTTACTCAGTGACTTGTAAGGGGGCCAGGTGGGACATAACTTTTCAGTGAGTTTGCAATTGATCTTTAGCATTCTGCTCAGATTCAAAAGCAAACAGTTATGAATAGGGATGCACCGAATCCATGATTCGGTTCGGGATTCAGGCAGGATTCAGCCTTTTTCAGCAGGATTCGGATTTGGCCGAATCCTTCTGCCCAATCGAACCAAATCCTAATTTGCGTATGCAAATTAGGGGCTGGGAGGGAAATCATGTGACTTTTTGTCAGAAAATAAAGAATGTGTTCCCCTTCCAACCACAAATTTGCATATGCAAATTAGGGTTCGGATTCGGTTCAATATCGGCCGAATACAAAATAGTGGATTCGGTGCATTCCTGGTTATGAACCATGTGGCCCCCCTTCAGGTCACTAGCAGGAAATTGTGTTCCATTATGTAAGAGTCACTCCAGCCTTTATACATTACATTACATTTTTGGCTAATTATATAAGAAACATTTTTATACTGAACAATTCCTTTAAATCTCTAAAAGCTTTGTCGATGTCATCTCTGAACATGGGGGCGTCCACAGAAAATTGTATAAGGGGGGGGGGGGCAAAGTTAACAGTCAAATACAACCTGTATTTCCAGACAAAGCTTATAGATGATAACTAGGTATACAGGTGATTCCAAGTTTATGAACCATAATTATATAACTAGGGGAACTGTTTAAGTATATCTATATGAGAAACACTTCACCAAAAGCAAATACTTAAAATTGCATCATGTGACATTTCACTGGTCGCCCACTAGAGAAACTCACTCCTTACATGGCTATGCTATAGACACAAGCACATAATGTGCGTTACCAAAAAGCAAGGCAGGACTGCTGTTTACAGTGGGGATCAGACAGGATCTGTGCCAGTGCGACAGAATGCTGTGTTATACAGATAGCTAGAATCTCAGCCATAAAGCAGGACAGAACTGCTGCTTACAATGGGAATCAGATATGATCTGTGAAGCCACTGGGACAGAATGTTGTGTTATACAGATAGCTAGAATCTCAGCCATAAAGCAGGGCAGGACTGCTGCTTACAATGGGGATCAGATAGTATCTGTGCAGCCACTGGGACAGAATGTTGTGTTATACAGGTAGCTAGAATCTCAGCTCCCATAAAGCAGGGCAGTACTGTTGCTTAAAATGGGGATCAAATATGATCTGTACAGAAACTGGGACAGACTGCTCTGTTATACAGATAGCTAGAATCTCAGCTGCCATAAAGCAGGACAGGACTGCTGCTTACAGTGGGGATCAGCCAGGATATGTGCCACTGGGACAGAATGATATGTTATACAGATAGCTAGAATCTCAGCTGCCATAAAGCAGGACAGGACTGCCGCTTACAATGGGGATCAGATAGGGATTTTTATTTAAAATAAAAAAACAATACAAAGCATAACAAAATCAAAGTATATCAAAATTACATTATATTACAATATGTACATTATTTACAAAGAATTTGACCAAGAGAAATCAAAGTTCAACCAATTTTTTTCATTCAAGCTTTTTTTCTGAATCTCATTGACTTTAATAAACACAATTTCCCTTAATATTTTACTTATTGTTTGGTCTATTGATTGATTGTCTTTCCCAAAGGTTTTCATACATCGGATAGACCACAGATGATATCAAATGACCGACAGTATAATAAATACAGTCTCTTGGTAATAGCGGTGCTTCCTATGAATGATCCCATAGGCTCTTTCTGCATAGTCATTAGCACATATATTATAAATACCCAACACCTTCAGTACACCCTCATATAAACTGTTTGACACCGAACAATCCACCAAAAAGTGCTCTTGACTCTCCTCCACCCCACACCCCCAGGGACACTCTTTTCTTACATGACTCAGATATTTCATGTTGCCCCGCACATACAACTTGCCCTGCAGTGTCAGCCAGGAGTTATCAAACAGTTTTGGGGGGAGTCTCACGCTGTTTAAATACTTTAGTATCTCCTCCAGGGTTTTGCTGGTACAGTCTCTTATAGCCAGTGGGACAATCCTGGCATAGATTTGCTTCCTTGGGGTTGATGTTATTTCTGCTGCCCCAATGTCCCACCTCTTTATCAGCTTAAGGGCATGGGCAATGTGTGGTGGGAAATAGCTCTGTCTTACACGGACCTCTTTTGCCCTACCGCCCTGCAGCCAGTCCATGATAAAAGACGATGCCCAAGACCTGATACAACTTTCCCACAGGGAGCTTGTTCCTTGAGTCAGACCCCCAAAGTTAAACTTTAGGAACATGACACCAAAGGGCACAGGACAGACCATCCCCAAACCTCCCTCTTTCCTCTGCAGGAACGTTACCCCTCTTTTGACTGGGTTTAGCCTATTCCCCCAGATCATCTGGAAGAATAAGCTATAGACTCGAGCATAGAAAGATTCTGGCAAAGGGAACACACAGGACACATACAAAAACAACGGGATCAGAAAAGTCTTGATAGGGTTAACTCTTTCCCTATAGGTCAGCTTCCACCCTTTCCAACGCTGAACTTTTGCCAAACCGGTATCCAACTTCTCTTCCCAATTTAGCCTGGCATTATCTTCCCTCCCAAATTTAACCCCTAGTATTTTTACTTGAGAGGAGGCAACAGGGAAGGTTCTTAACTCAAAACTGGGGTCATCCTCCAAACTCCACAAAGCTTCCGACTTTTCACTATTGACTAGAGACCCTGAGGCCTCTGAGTAGCTTCTGATGCAACAGGAGACTCTCTCCACCTCTTCAGGCTTTGAGATAACCACTGTCACATCATCCGCGTAGGCCACCAACCTCAGGCGCTGACCACTGGGTGCACAGATACCCTCCAAGTTACCTTCCTGCAGCGATCTAAGAAAGGGATCTAACGCAAATGCATACAGCAAAGGACTCAGAGGGCACCCCTGTCTTACTCCTGCCCCAACCTGGAAGTCTTCACCCTGCCAACCGTTAATTAGTGGGAAGCTTCACTCCCCTTTGTACAAAACTTTTATCCATCTGATAAATTGACCCGGGATACCGTATTTAGACAAAACAGCCCATAGGTACTGGTGATTCACCCTATCAAAGGCTTTTGACTGATCTAAACACAGAAAGTATTTCCCCCACCTTTGAGCTTTGCATAATTCCAGAGCCTCTCTAATAGTAAAGACAGCTCCAAAAATGCTCCGCCCCTTCACCGTGCAGAACTGACATTCAGACAATAAAGTGCTTGAAAATAAACTTAAACGAAAGAAAATAACCTTTGCGAGAATCTTTCTATCTGTATTGAGCAGGGCAATCGGCCTCCAGTTCTCAATATGCTTCTCGTCCTTACCTTTTGACAGCAAAATCAAAGAGGAAAACTGCATAGATGGCGGGAGGTCTCCTTCCTGTAAACAACAGTTAAACACCTCAACAAGTGCCGGCGCTAACAGA
The DNA here is from genome assembly GCF_017654675.1 of Xenopus laevis. Classification (NCBI taxonomy): domain Eukaryota; kingdom Metazoa; phylum Chordata; class Amphibia; order Anura; family Pipidae; genus Xenopus; species Xenopus laevis. Next base: position 50,954,875 of record NC_054380.1, read on the forward strand.
TCTTTAAAGGTCTTATAGAATTCTGATGTTAAGCCATCCGGACCTGGAGCTTTCTTATTCTGCAGACTCTCTATCGCCAACTTTACCTCCTCCTCTGTGATTTTAGCTGTCAAGAGGGAAAAATCCAAATTATTTGTGTCAGGTCCTGGGGTCGTCTCTAAGAAAGCTGTCATCCTTTCCCTCTCCAAAGTTCTCTCCCCAAACAAAGCAGCATAGTAGGATCTCACGACCTCCAGTATTCCCTCCCTTGTCTTTTGCTCTTTACCCTGGAAGTCAATGAGACCCCTCACCAGTTTCCTTTTAACTGACTCTTTACAGTTCCTAAAAGGATCTGGGGAAATTTTCATCCCTCTCAAGAACCAGAGACCTCTGGCGGCTGTACTGATACTGCTTCATTTGGTTCTTTAACTGGGTCACTTTTTCCCCCACCACCCCATCCGAAATATAGGACTCCAGCTTCTTTCTCAAGGACTGGTACTGCCATTGTCTATTTCCCTCCCTTTTAACAGATAGGGACTTGAAGAAAGCCCGAAATGACCTCTTGGCCTCTTCCCACCACTGTGTTGGTGAATCATAAAAAATCATTTTCGACAGAATATTTTGTACAACAAACTCACAAAAGGGTTTTTGTTCCTCATCCTTTAGTATTTCTGAACCTAGCCTCCACAGACCTTTACCAACCCCCAGACTATCTGATACCCCATATTCAAAAAAAAGGACCAAGTGGTCAGAAAACCCCACTTCAATCTCCTTAACCCCTGAAAAAGGAGCACCAGCTTTAATATAAATCTGGTCAATTCTACTACTGCGGGAGCCACAAAAATACGTGTGCTTGGCCTTCCTACACCCTTCAGTAGCCACATCCACCAACCCTGATGTTTGAACCACCTCATTGAGAAATGCACCCTGATATTTCCTATACATACCAGATCTATCCCCTGGCCCTGTCACTTGGTTGAAATCCCCGGCTAGGATGACTGGCATTGAGGTATGCAAATATTGTCTCATTTCCCTTATGAGTTCCTTCCTCTCCACCACTGATTGGGGCCCATACATATTAATTAATCTTAGATCTTCCCCTTCTATCTTAATATCAAGTAATAAACACCTGCCCATTTTAACCTCCAACTGCAATGTGCCTGTCACCATTAAACAGAATCCCAACTCCTCCCGCCTGTTCCTCTGCTATGGACCAAAATGAGGGCCCTTTCTGCCAGTCTCTCTTTGCATTGTAGATATCGTATCTATTAGTTAGGCGAGTCTCCTGAACAAAAATGATATCTACCACCAAGGAAAATAAAAACTCAAATGCTACCAATCGTGCCTTGGGAGACCTAATGCTTCTCACATTAAGGGTACAAAAAGAAATTGGGGAACCCATCATGTTTTAGGGAGTTTTGCTGAAGACTCTTCCCCTCCTTCCCCACATCTCTTAACTTGCATCCCCTGAGATTCATCCCCTTCTACAAAAACCAGAAACTCCTCCTCAAAGGAAACTCCCTCCCCAGAGTCTCTCTCCTTCCTCTTTTTCCCCTGCTCTTCCCCAGTAACTTCTAGAACTTCTGGGATTAAAGTCTGGCCTGCATCGGGTTGTGGGGAAATTCTTCCTTCTTTTGCTTTTCGCCTTTTCTTTTTCTTCTCCTCTCTGTCCCTTTCTTCCTTCTCTATCTGCCTTACTTCTTCTTCCTTCTCCTCCTCCTCCTCCGCCATCTCCCCCCAACTCTTCCCACCTGGGAGGGTAAATCTGTTTGATGTGCTCACACCTGCCTTGACAACCATCTTTCCCTGTTGTTTATTCCCCTTTGCTCCTACCACCGTCCAGCCCTCCTTCTCTGTCCCTTTCTCCTTCCTTTCCTTCCCCCTAGTTTCCTGAGGGACTGCAGGCTCCACAACTCCTTCCACCCTGGTCTCCAACTCCATTTCTTCCTCATGCCCCCTCCCCTCCTCCCGATCCTCCTCCTCCTGAAATTCCTGCTCCAAATTAGGGCAATCCCTGACAATGTTATGCCAAGCATTGGGGCAGTCCCTGTGTGTATGACCCAGAGCATTACATAGGTTGCACCTGACCTCATTACATTCCTTGCTGGTATGGCCTTTAGCACCACACAGAGCACACACCTTGGTTTCACAGTTAATGGCCAAGTGTCTGTTTGACCCACACTTAAAGCATTGGCGAGGTTGGCTTGGGTAAAAACAAACCCCACGTTCTCTTCCTATGAAAAATGAGTTAGGGAGGTGCCTGGGGACATTGTGTTGAACCTCTAGTTTCACTTGGGCTTTCCATCCTCCCGCCCAAAAACCTTCCTCATTATAGATCTTGGTGAGAGGGGTTAGTTAGTCTCTTTAACCAAACAAGGATATCCTCGGGGGGGGACTGATTCATGTTTGAAAATGATGGTTACATTTTTGGTTTCAGGACGTGAGATTGGGATTGCCTTAAAATTTTCCCACTCTTTTGTGCTTTTCTTTTGGTCATAAAGAGCCGGGGGGGGGCCCTGCGGGGTGCTGGCCCTGGCCCAGTTGCACCCCCTGCTCCCCCGGTAGTTACGCCCCTGGCTGCAGGATGGCAGAGCAGAGTAAAAGTACTGTGCCCCCCCATCTGCTGATGCAGAGAGACACCTGAGCCACAGGCATGCTGCCCAATCTCAATGTTACCTGTCCTTTACTTCTTGCTAAGCTCTGTGTGGAGTGAAGGGAGTTGTAGTTCACATCATAGCCCAGGCACTCATCTCTCAAGCATTCACTAGCTCGCATTTACATCCACTGTTAGTTCAAGTTGCTGTCCCTGTGCTTTCTCTCGAGACAGGGAGCAGGGCCGGGCCAGGATCGATGGCAAACCGGCCAGCCCTGGCGCCCCATCCACTGCGCGTGCAGGAAGAGTGCGCACATGCACGCTGACCGGCGGCGTGAACCCCTTCCGGTACACTCTCCCCCCTCCCCTCACAATTAGGCGGAAACGCAGAACTCCCTTAGTCAGAATTGGGGTAGGCAACAGTGTAAGCTACGTGCCTGGCGCCCCCCAAGCTTTGAGCCCAAGGCACGTGCCTACTCTGCCTACCCCTAGTTTCCGGCCCTGACAGGGAGTTCACCACATAGATACTAGCAGAGCGGTGACAGAGAGCAGGAAAGGCCCTGCCGGCTCCGGAAAACGTTTGATTTACAACAGCAGCACTTATTGCTGACAGGGCAGCTAGTGAGAGAGGAGGAAAGCACCCTCCCCTGCACATAAATGCGATCGCCCGTGCCTCTGAGCCTGCATTCACGCACTGGGCAGGGAAGAATGTTGGAGGGGTCTCCTTCAGTATCCAGTGACGTGGGGATTGGGGAGGTGGGGGACGTGATGTGGGCAAGCAAAACATCATGCTTTCTTACTGGATGAAATCACTGACAGAGGTGGGGGGGGCACGTGCCCCCCCCCCCGCCCCTATTTGCGGACGCCCATGTCTCTAAAGCAGCTCTCATCATCAGACAGTGACCAGGGAGGTTAGGAAATTGTTTAGCCACTAGTAATGCCTTCTTCTTGCTCGGTCAAATAACTAGACGCGCCTCCTTATCGGAACAGTCTATTAACTACTTTCGAGTATTAATCTCTTGAAGTTGGTAGATCGCAAAATAACAAACTACGCTTAGTTTCAACTCTCAGTCATCTCTACCTACCGTTTAACACTTTCTGCAAAGCATAGCGTGACAGACACTCTATGATACAACCCATTTAATTGGTCAGCCTCTCTAAGCCGCGCCCCCTTGCTCTTAGTTTCAAGTTGCGTGCAATGAGTAGGCAGTGTCTGCGCGCTACTTGTATGATTGGTTAGCTGTCTCATTGCACAACGACCTCCTCTTCCCCTTGGGTTCGTTAGGCCAAGTCTAGTTATGTACCGGTGTTTGAGCTCCCTTCGGCGCGCAGCCCACTACCGTAAACAGCTTTCTGCGCTTGCTCTGCAGTCATTGACGGTGAAACGGGGGAGGATGGTAAGAATGTATTTCCCGTACGATATATCTCTAAGGTCACCTTCTAGTTTTTTATGTGCCCTTTTATATTGAGCCTCACTGTTCTCTCTGAGAAAACCACATCATTTAAAAACACCATGTCACAAATTATTGTAGAAAATTACGGAGAACAATCTAACTTTGGTAGACAATGTTGGTGGTAGCGAGGGCATGCCAGAGTTTTTAAGCAGTGATGACCTGTCATGTCAGTGTCTGCCATAGATACATAGCATGGAAATGGTCGAAAATGGCCAGTGTGCCAAAGCCTTTAGTTTGATTGTGATCCTTTTAGATATGTACTCCTCCTCTGGGAAGGCAGAAAATCAAATAGTTTTCAGGTCTTGGGCTGTCAGTGGCTAATCACTTTAGGAATGACATGGAAAAGTGGTTTTGAGTCTACTTCAGCCTCTAATTACCAAGACCATGCAGAGCAACACTCAGGTACTGAATGGAGGCAAGGGTAGAGGAGGAGCTTGGTTTGGGAACTGGGAACTATCAGTTAGGGATTGTGACACAGATGTGAATATTTTTTTCCAGTAGGGTCATACATTTTCCTGTCACTGTGCCACCCCCCCCCCAGCTCTATCTTAGAATTGTGGGAAACCCATATCCACAGAACCTGTTTTAAGCATATAATACTTATTTTTAATAATAATTTCCTTTTCGTTTGTAATAACAAGACAATAACGTAAATGCTCCTAACTAAGCTTCACATATCCCAATTAGTCGCAATTATAGTTTATTTCATGTTTACACTAATGATTGCTTCCTCGTGATGCAGGTGGCCACATTGGTGGACATGCATGCACATAATGTTTGCTTGTTATGTGTATCATGTGACATAAATTGGTCAAGTCCTAACCCAGGCAACCTGCACCTTTGGTGGGGGAAAATATTGTTAGGTCATAGGTGCCTTTTAATTAAATAAACTGTAACATCAAAAATGTAAAGTGTTTTAATGGAATGACAATTTAATATACTGTTACGCTGCATTGGGCGTGAGCATGCTCAGTTTGTGCTTCTTCCTCCCCCCTCCCTTGTCTGCTGTAATCTGAGCCCAGAGCTATAAGTGAGCAGGGAGAGACTCTGGCAGTAAGTCATCACACCAAGCTAATGCTGCAGCTGCTATTCTAAACAAACAGAGAGCTTCTAGAGCTTTTTTCTCAGGTATGGTAAAACATTCATGAGATGAATGAGAAACATGAGATACACCTATGACTAAGCGCCGGAGGGTGTGAAACGCATAAGGTGGGATATATGTGGGGTGGTATGTACTAGATACTCTTTTAATGTGAACATCAATAAATTAATTTGTTTTTACTTTAAGAGGCCTTGGGACTTGTATCATTTTTGATATTAACTTTTCTGCATGGTAAAACATTCTACAGGATAAATATAGCATTCTAGCTTGCACTTTTGCAGCTAATCTATTGGCAATAAAATGCCTCCATAGCTTTCCTTCTCCTTTAAATTTTTTCACTTTCTAGGTATCCCTGCACTCCCCACATGCCCACTCCCTCCTTACTTTCTATAACTATGTAGCCTCCGCATGGGCATGTGCATCAGGTCCTCCTTTGCAATGCAAATGTTAGATTTTGGAAAGATGCAAAACTTGCCTTTCTATGTTTCCATAAAATGGTACCTTGCCTGTATGCTCTAATTTTGGATTCCAAAAGAATGAAAGGAACAAGATTTAAATAGTGTATATAGTGTAAGTTTATTTTGCTCGACTTACACAAGATGTGGGGGTGCATGTGCACATTTTTTATTTTGAAAAATTTGAAATCATTGTTCTTTACTTTGTTGCATAAATGTGTTTAGTCTCCTCTATACAAGAACTAAGAAAACAAACTATTCATGCAAAATTTTTTAGGGCCCCTAAATTTGCAGCACACTGGAACACTGAGCACCCTGGAGGTCAGCCATCTATTATATGTATGTATGAGGAAGACAAGACAAGTAGTAGGGATAAAGGATTCTGTTCTGGTCAAGCAACCACCACAGACCATCATAAAATGGTGGCTCAAAGTAAAAGATGTAAAAGGGGCAACAGATATATAAATATTCCAGCTTGGTAAGATGCTTTAATAGTTTATATCAATTGGCCCATCTGATGGTTAAATATTCATTTTGTGGGTATAGTTTTCCTTTAAGAGTTGTCACTGTTTTACAATTGCAGAACTTAATAAAATCTGACACCTCAAACTTTTGGCTGTCAATAACTACTGAGGATCTGAAAATAATCTAATGTATGTATGCAAAGCAGGCAAAGGCTTTAAAAAAAATCAGAACCCAAAAAATAAAATCTTTAGCATTTTTACCCTACTTATTTAAGTTTTAGTTCTCCCTTAAAAACTTGCGTCAAATTGCATTAAAATATAAAAGAACTTAGAAGATCTGGTTTATTTTTGTGCTTCCAGGCCAGCTCATACAGAATTGAATCTGATACATTTGGAGAACTCAAAGTTCCAAATGATAAATATTATGGAGCCCAAACTGTTCGTTCAACAATGAACTTCAAGATTGGAGATGTAACTGAAAGAATGCCGGTAAGAATGTAAGCATGTATTACAAAACCAAAAATCATCTATTGTTTTGCATGTGTTCTAAACTCTGATAGCACTTGGGGTGCTGAGGTTTGCAGTGGAGCAGATATATGCTCCATTTGAAATTAACTAAGGTTAATTGTTGAGTTTATTTTTACATGTGACATCCCAGGTGCAATCTGAAATAAGAACAGTTATCTAAAAAAAGATGAATCAACAGGCAACATGATAGAAAAACTGACTGGCTCCACCATCACTAATGAAACAAAATATTTTGCCCCTTTGGTATCTCTAAATGGGAATCTATTATAAATAATATTTATGTTCTTTTTACCAAAGTGCATCAATCTTCAATTTAGTTTGGCAGTTTGCAGCTCAGTTCTTTATGCAAATTATAGCTTTCGTATCATCAGCAAAAATAGAGAACATGCCAATCTCAAGTTCATTTATGAACAATTTAAAAGCAAAGAACCAAAGACAGACCCCTGTGGTACCCCACTATTAACACTGGTCAAATTAGAACATGTACTATTTACCACTTTTTTTTTGTAAAATTTTCTTCAGCCAGGGTTAATTTAGGTCAGTGACTTTCTGTGTAGTAAAGAATATTGGCTACAGAGTCTCATAAATAGTACATAATAGAGCATGATAGAGTGACCAAAAAGAGGTAATAAATTAAGCTCCAAAATATCTCTATACGCATGGTGTTTACAAAATATGTTAAAATATACATCAATAACCCCACATGAGCCTAAAATGTTTCATGCTTCCCAGCACTTAATCATAGGCAATTCAAAGATTTGCCCAATTCAATTACCTGGATTTAATGCTAGGTAAGCATGAAACACTTTAGGCTTCATGTGAGGCAATTGATATATATTTTAATATGATATAGTAAATATATTTTTTAAACAGCATGAATATAGAGCAATATTTTGGGGTTTAACCTTCTGAGTAGTGTTGTATCAAGTTCTTTTGCAGATCACAGCCACTACAAGATGATTGTCTAGGTTTCTCGTAGAAAGTCATTACAGTTGTATGGCAAGTTCATTTGCATTTCCATAGTTACGTGGGTTGAAAAAAGACCAAAGTCTATGAAATTCAATTCCTCCAAACTAACCACTGCGCACATATGTACACATACTTTTACAGACCTATTGTATTAGTACCTGGCGTGATGTCCAAGGACTCTCAGCTAGGCTCCTGCTTCAGCTTTAATTTTGGCAAGCAGACTGCTACCTTCTTCCTCTGGTATCTCTATTATTGAACCCAAGATTCTCCAGTGATCAGAGCAGGTTTTTTACCGTCCAGGAGGCATGTAAACTCCATTTTGAGTTTTTGTCCTATTCCTTTCCTGCCGAGGAATCCAGGGTACATTTTGTGATCACCCTACTTCAAGAGGATCTTCAATAATGGGCATTCAGCCTGTCATCATCCGATCCAGCCCATCTCTCACTGGAGGCCTTCTTCTAGGCTATGGCTGTTATTAATGATAATCCCGACTGCGCCGCCTCTACCGATGTTGCCATCCAAAAATCAGGCATGGCAAACAGCGGGCTGAGGATTACTGTACAGAATTTCGCAGATGGGTGGTAGAGACAGGCTGGAATGACATAGCGCTGAGAAGCTAATTCAGGATGGGATTGTCTGTGGCTATAAAAGATAGCCTAGTTAATTTTCCCACTCCGTCCTCCCTAGACTCCCTTATACATCTGGCTATCCAGATTGATAGAAGGCATAGGGAAAGACGCTAGGGAAGAGGATGCTCCTAGATATGCCTCCTTAAATCCCTCTCAAAATTGGCACCCAAGCCTCTCCTTTTTGCCCCTAGGCCCAGTGAGGAACCCATGCAATTGGGCTACATGGTTATCGCTAGAAGAAAGGCTTGTTATCGCTAGGCAGGCTAACGGCTTGTGCCTTTATTGTGGGAATAAGGGGCATCTCCGCAATACATGTCTTAAGAGGCCGGGAAACTACAGAGCCTAAGCAGGTCTCAGGAGTCCTGTTTGGGTCATGTCGTTTCTACTCCCCAACAACTTTCGTCTCAGTTGTTCATTCCGGTACCCTTAAATTGGTATAGGGTTTACACTGAGATTATTCCTGTGTATCGCTGTTCAGCGCTGGCCCATCCACATCAAGATTCGCTACACTTATTCTTTGAAAAAACGGGTTTATTCAAATTCCATAAGTGATAACAGGCAGTGGGTAAGTGGTACGAACTAACGCGTTTCGTGCCCTTTCTATTGGCACTTCATCAGAGTTCAAAGTGAGTCACGTGTTAACCCATTATATAGAGTATCTGGTGCAAATTAGCAAAACACCTGTATGTATAAATTAACATAAATCCATTAATGCTGATATATCCTGTGCAGGGTCTGAAGTTTCTTCCCCTAGTGTTTCTTTTTTAGTGACATCGGGCAGCGATCTGGACGTGAGCCAAGACGAGGTAGACGAAGAATCGATCAATTTGGTCAAGAAAAAAGAACAGAAAACGGAAAAGGGGCAAGAGAGGAGGAAATAACAAACACCAAAAGAACAACAGGACCCAAGAAGGGCAAAAACAAGATGGTGGCGAAGAAGAGATAACACGTTGTGATGTGGACTCTGAGGATCTGGCAATTGAAACTGTCAATTTGGGGAAAAGAAAAGGAGATATTGATAAACTGTTGTCCAAAAAGGAAATCAAATGGATACTTTTATTGGAAACAGTATCACCTCAAGGACTTAACAGAGAGTGTGACGTTAAGTCCTATATAGAATAATAGGGATATAAAAAGGAAGTATGTTTTAGGCTGAATCCAGAGACCAGATATAATATGACACAATATTGATAGTGTTAACAACCTCAACCCGTTCGGATAGTGCTTCAGACTTGATTCTTTTGGAGGACGTGTGTTGGATAATAATTTTTTGCGTCCCCTCCCACATACAATAGGATAAAGAGATAACGTTGTGATGTAACATTTGAAATTTATTTATGTCTCACGTGTCAGAAATGAGTAACCTATATTGGTTATATATGCATGTCGTAGCAACCTTAAATCGATCAAATATTAGCTATAATGAAATTGATGCGGCGATATACATATATATATACCTTTTTAACACCTATCTTACAACATAGTGTTTTTAATGGTGCCCTATACTTACCATATTGATTAATTGGAATTTCTATATATATATAGTGTATAGTTTATATTGGGATCGAATGATATTAAATAAATTAATTAACTTATATGTAGTGTCAGCAAATAAAGATATTAGAAATACAGGGTATTGGTTTAATATTAATATGCATATTACAATTTATAAAATGGTTTTATTCACAAATGGTATTATATAAATATATGCATTTACTGAGAAGTGTTCTATATTCCAATTTTTTATAATCATTTTATAATTGCTTTTATATAATCACTTTTACACTCACTGTTTTATTCTCTATAACCTGTATGGTAATATATTGGAATGAATTCACTTAGTATTATTCAGTATTCACAAGTATCCAATAGAATGTTTGATGTAATTGAAGGGAATGGATTTATGTTAATTTATACATACAGGTGTTTTGCTAATTTGCACCAGATACTCTATATAATGGGTTAACACGTGACTCACTTTGAACTCTGATGAAGTACCAATAGAAAGGGCACGAAACGCGTTAGTTCGTACCACTTACCCACTGCCTGTTATCACTTATGGAATTTGAATAAAGCCATTTTTTCAAAGAATAAGTGTAGCGAATCTTGATGTGGATGGGCCAGCGCTGAAAAGCGATACACAGGAATTGCCTTACAGATGCCGGCTTGGAGTTGCCGGAGTATCGCGAGAGCTGCGACCAACACGCTACAGGAAAGGGTGAGCTCCGTTTAACTTTCACTACCCGTGTTTTGCATTTACACTGAGATTCCAGACTTTCTTGATTCTGGGGCAGTGTAGCATTTCCTTAATAAGTTTTTTTGCTTCAGCATGGTAAGCCCTCAAAACCCCTTGTTCCGTCAGTCAAATTGTTGGCTACAGGTGGCAGTCCCCTTGGGGATGGGTTGGTTTCTTCTCATTTCGAAAGACTCATTTTGTCTATAGGGGATCACTATGAGAGATTTTCTCTTATATCATTTCTGTGATTATAGGTCTCCTCTGGTTACAGGAACACAACTCCCAAATCGATTGGGTCACGGGCAAGTTGCTACATTGGGGAACAAGCTGTGAGGCTTCCAGTTTTAAAATGTCGGTATTGACTGCAACGTCCCTTGAAGGGTTACCTACTATTTATGCCTCATACTCTGATGTGTTCTCCAAGAAAGATGCTGAAACCCTGCCTCCGCACAGACCCTACGACTGTGCTAATTCCAGATTCCTCTCCTCTTAGGGGTAGCACAGACCCTCTCTCTCTCCCTGAGTCCCAGGCAGTGGAGGAGTATATCAAGGACAATCTGGAAAAAGGGTTCCTTGTCCCCTGCAGGTGCTGGCTGTTTCTTTGTTAAAAAAAAAGAATGGGAGTTTAAGACCATGTGTTGACTATAGGGGGGGTTGAATATGATTTTGGTCAAAAATCGTTATGCCTTTCCCTTGATTTCTGAACTCTTTGATACAGTTAAGGGTGCCAAAATCTTCACTAAGCTTGATTTTGGGGTGCTTATAACTTAATTTGAATCAGGGAAGGGGACGAATTTAAGACGGCCTCTGGGTTGGGCATTATGAGTACTTAGCAATGCTAATGTAACGCACAAGCTGTCTTCCAAGAATTTGTTAATGATGTATTCCGTCATCTTCTAGTTCCGTACATTGTGGTCTATCTGGATGATATACTAATCTATTCCTTTAATCTGACCATCGGTTTCAGGTACAGGAAGTGTTACATAGTTGGTTTTGCCTTATTCTATTTGCTAAACATGAAAAGTCTGTTTTTGAGGTCTCCACTTTGAATTTTCTAGGGTACATTATCTCTAAAGAGGGTCTAGAGATGGTGCTAACCAAGGTCCAGGCCATCTTAGATTGGGCACAACCCTTATCCCTTAATTCCATTGAAAGATTCTTAGGGTTTGCCAATTACTATAGGCAATTCATTAAGAATTTCTCCACTGTAGTGGCTCCCATCACTGCCCTTACAAAGAAAGGTTCAGAACCTAGAATTTGGCCTGAAGAGGCAATTAGGGCTTTTGATTTGTTAAAAAAAGCTTTTATTTATGCTCCTGTACTCCAGTATACTGATTCCAACCTTCCTTTCCTGGTGGAAGTAGATGCCTCTAAAATAGGTACAAGAGCGGTTCTATTCCAAAGACACACTGTTATCAACAAAATTCATCCCTGTGCCGCCTTCTCTAAAAATTTTCTTTTTCCGGCAGAGATGAACTATGATATTGGTAACGGAATTATTGGCTATTAAATGGGCTTTTGAGACATTTTCTTAAAGGTGCTAAGCATATGATTACAGTCTTTACTGATCATAAAAATGTGTTATACATTGAATCTGTGAAATGCCTGAATCCCAGACAAGCCAGATGGCATTGTTCTTTACCTGCTTTAATTTCATTATACCATACAGGCCAGGAGAAAAGTACGCTAAAGAGGATGCCCTCTCTAGAAGTTTTGTCTCCAGTCCTAAAGAGGTAATTGAACCTGAGTTTATTGTACCTAAAGAAGTGATTGTGGCAGCCCTGAGTCCAGATCTATTTTCCTCACTGTTCAAACCCAGGTTGATTCCCCTCCTAATTAGCCTGCGGGTAAACTTTTTGTCCCAGAGAACCTTCGGGAGGCGGTCTTGTCTGAAATTCATGATTCTAAAGTAGATGGGCACCTGGGTCATAGTAGAACCTGATCCCTTTTATCTCTTACGCTTTGGTGGCCAACATTGACAAAGGAAGTTGGTAACTATATTGAATCCTGCCCAGTTTGTCAACGCTCTAATCCGTCCAGGTCTTTACCTCATGGTCTGCTATGGCCGATTCCTATTCCCGAAAGACCGTGGACTCCTGTTGCCATGGATTTCATTACAGAATTACCTCCCTCTAGAGGGAATACTGTAATTTGGGTGGTAGTGGATCGATTTAGCAAAATGTCTTATTTCATTCCACTTCCCGCCCCCAAGTCTCTTGCCAAACTCTTTTTCTCCAATATATTCAAATATGGGGCTCCATTGAATATTGTTTCTGACAGAGGGGTTCAGTTTTTTTTTTTTTTTTTTTTTTTTTAGCCTTTTGCTCTCTCATGGGTACGGATTTGTCTTTCTCATCTGCATACCAACCTCAGACCCATGGCCAGACTGAAAGAGGACATCAATCCTTGGAACTAGGGATGCACCGAATCCAGGATTTGGTTCTGGGTTCGGCCAGGATTCAGCCTTTTTCAGCAGGATTCGGATTAGGCCGAATCCTTCTGCCCGGCCGAACCAAATCCGAATCCTAATTTACATATGCAAATTAGCGGTGGGGAGGGAAATTCCATGACTTTTTGTCATAAAACAAGGAATACAAATTTTTCCCCTTCCCACAATAATTTGCATATGCAAATTGGGATTCGGT
>NC_054380.1:50972928-50977928 GCF_017654675.1 Xenopus laevis
CTTCAGTTCCTTCTGTAGTAGGAGTTATTGAACTCGTGGACCGCTTCCTCCATCGTGGATACCCACTACATGAACTCATGGACAGTTACCACAAAGCTACTCAATTCACACAAACTGAGTTGCTATACCCTATTCATGATTCTAATCCTGCATCTTTGGGAGTAAACAAGGAGGACCGCCTCACTTTTCTCACTACTTTCTCCCCCAACATAAAGTCCTTTACACGAGCAATACATGATCACTGGACCCTTGTACAAAAAGATAAGTCTTTACCATCATCTTTTAAATCACCACCACGCATTGCCTATAGGAGGGGCAAGAACTTGAGGGACCAACTAGTTAAGACGGACCCTACACACTGCTACCAATTACCTACACCATCAACATGGCTCTCCAACTCCAAGCCCGGATGCTATCGCTGCACAGATTGCACTACCTGCAGGCAACTCTTGACAGGATCTACATTCTCCCATCCGCATTCGGGGAAACAGATCCAAATTGAACATCGACTTACATGTACCTCCAAATTTATTATCTATATACTAAAGTGCCCCTGTGGGTTGATGTATGTGGGCAAGACAATCACTAACTTTAGGGACAGAATGGCGAACCACAGATCCTCCATTCGAGCGGCATTGAATAAAGGGAGCGGTGACACACCAGTAGCGCAACACTTTGTCGAATGTAAACATACATTAGCATCACTCCGATGCATGATCATTGACCACGTCCCCATCCCTTCCCGCGGAGGTGACCAAGAGCGACTCCTACTACAGAAGGAACTGAAGTGGATCCACCGTTTGGACACCCTGAGCCCCAGAGGATTGAACGAACTTATCTCCTATAACCCTTTCTTTTGATTGACCTGTCGTAGTTATTTGTTGCTGCATTTTGATCACAGTTCCAGGCTGACCCTGAGGCTGAGTGTTCTTGATTTTCTTACTCTCTTCTTTCCCCTGCTGTACCTCCCTGTGTCACTGGTGGCCTAAATTGGCCGGTTATGATCACCAATGTATAACCAGTCTTTTTCCCAAGTAATTCAGCAACCACCTGAATCTGATTTCTAAGGGTCCTCATCTTAACACACAACATAGGATGGGCTGAGTGTCGCATCTCCCCTGGGTAACTAGGTGGCAGACCTCACCTACAACTCCAGTGTGTACCTCCGACTGCTTGGGCCAACACAGATTTTGCGGCACCAAAAAGTAGCTACTTATTGCAGCCTGGAGCAATTGGGCGTATCTGGCATTAGGGCGGTTACACAACTGTAAATCCGCCATTATTCAAGCAGTCCGCTATGAACTGTATATTTTTATCACCAAGCAGATGATACCACTGAGTGACTGGGATTTTGCCCCTCTCTTGTGCCCCTTTGTTCCCTCTCTTCTACATCTGACTCTATCTTTTCTGTCACTCTGTATATCATTGCTCTTACTTCAGAACCCTCAGATACCCAGGATGTCAAACTGATGCCAAAATCCTTCTTTATTTCCTAATAAGCAGCATTAGCAACAACAGGTCACCAAGGTCTTAGTCCATAGCAACGGGACCTGGGGAACTCATGCCACCTACAGGAAGTTATGCGAAGGTGCACCACTACCACACTCAATCAGAGCTGTTCAATCAGCACCAAACACAAGGCCGCACTCTCCAGCGACTCAGAATTCGGTTTGACGTGAGGACCAGACTGATCATGGACGTACTCCAATGGAACCCCTACAGAACGGTGAAGTCACTTCCCACCTCCCGTCTCAGTTTCATTCAGCCAGGAACCGCTTACTATAGGTACTGTATAGCACCTACCATTTCTTTTAATGAACTTTCAAGGACTTCCAGCTTGTTGGGACCTGCTGTATTTTTATTTGGCAACATTGTCCGAGAAGATTAACTGCATCTTGATATATTTTGTGATTTACGGACTAAATGGCAACACTGTTGATATTAATTGTTGCATTTCCCTTTAAATATATCACTCGATAGGATTAACCGCGTTTTGATACATTTTGTGGTTTATGGACTAAATGGCCAAACTGTTGATATTAATTGCAACAACCTTTCACCTCCAGGATTGACTCTTGTGTATATATATATATGGATTGTGAATCTGTACATATTATCTGTATTGTGATTGTTTATTTTACCTTGTTTTTTTCCACTCTATTGTGTGCACATCCCCCACACATCCCCCACCGATGATGTCACTACCTCCCCTCCCGCCACTTTAGGGTTTATTAGGGCCTGTAATTGTTTGTTGTAGCACTTTGAGAAAGGCTAGAGTGCTAGCCGAAACGTCAGTCTTTGCTTTGAATAATAAACACCATTTTTTCTTCATAAGACCTGTGAGTGCGTACCTTCCTCGACGCTGTTGTTCTAGTTTTTGGGCTTATCGCACCCAGGCAACATTTACCTACTTACGTGTTGTGCTGGCCTCCAATAGTTTCTGTTGATTTTTTAGGCCTTGGCACCCGAGTTTTTTGCACTGTAAATACTTATTACTTATGAGTAACCCTATCAACCCTGGCGATGGAACACGGGGGACATTCTGATTTGGTCGACATCCCCTTGAGTGGGCTCCAGTTTTCTGACGTAGAAGCAGCCAATATCCTTTTTACAGAGACAGCAGATGACATCAGCCCAACAGCTTCGCTGAATGATGCATACCACAACCTACTGAGACTTAAAGAACGTGAAATTGATTTGAAACTCCATGGCATATACCTTTCTGATTTTTACAAAAGACAGCACATACCACGAGGCTTTAGAGTGAAAAACATCCCGACCATTGGCAGGAATAATACCGAATTCTGCAAGAAGTGGTGCCAGATCTTGAATAAGTGCTCATTCGACCTGATACTCCTGGTTATCGAAGAAGTAACTAAGAACTTATCTGTCACCCGCACGGAGATTGAATCCTTTGAAACAGCACATCTACCTGCCCTAAGAACCGACCGTGATAACAAGTGGATAGAGAAGCTGGAACAACAGTTAATTCATTACACAGCTGAATTACACAAATTTAAGAAAAATAAGGTACAGATTGTCCACTCTGATTATCAAAACAGACGAGTTTATAGCTGGCTATCTGGAGGGGAACAAACAAGACCAAGGTTCAACAGAACACACAGGCAACGCACTGGTTTTGGTGGCTTTGATTCATCGGCCTACACTTCTTCACCTTCGGACTCTGAGGCATTTTCCAGAGGAAGAACAAAACCAAGATATGGACCCCCCCCATCAAGCAACAGCACGAACACCAGTTTGAACACATCCGATAATTCAGGTGCACATTTTTTAGGCACAACTACCAGATCCAAAACCAGGGACGTCCACATAAAAGGAGGGGCGGCACTCGACACAAGACCACCAAATCTACACTACCAAAGGAGGAAGTAGTTTTTAATTTGAGCGACCATCCACTAAACCACACTGAACTACAAGTCTTATCTAAAGGACTGTCATTTGTCCCTACAGCCAACATAAAACAGCTGGACCTCATGATAGACATTCACAGGTTCCAGAGGAGTATGAAATTAAAGGACCACTTCAGAGTACAGTCCACCAAAGACTATACACACTTTCGAGCTAAGAGCAATTTTGAACCACAAAACACCCCGAAATCTATAGCAGCATTTACCCGTTTACTTATGGATGAAGCACTTAAACCAAGGATCTCCAAAACCTGGCCGAATATCACACGAACAGAGAAAGAAGCAATTTCCTCCATGGCAGCTAATCCCAATATTGTCATCCGACCGGCCGACAAAGGAGGAGGAGTCGTGATATTGAATTATGCTGATTACAGGGCCGAAATTCTCAGACAGCTAAGCGACACAACAGTATATAAAAAACTCACTTCGGACCCCACACCAAACTTCAAAAAGAGAGTTGATGCCACACTCCAAACAGCCCTAGCCCAAGGTTTCATCTCCGAGTCTACCCATGCTTTTCTAGTCACAAAACACCCGGTGGTTCCCATACTATATACCTTACCCAAGATACATAAAACTCTCTCTAATCCTCCAGGCCGCCCTATTGTGAGTGCACGCGGTTCCATACTACAATCTCTAGCAATTTATGTTGACTACTTCCTCCAACCCCTTGTGCAGAAGACACCAACTTACCTTAAGGACACAAGTGACCTCCTGGTGAAATTGGATGAATGCCAACCAGTACCTGAACAAATTCTCCTGGCTACCATGGATGTCACTTCCCTCTACACCGTAATTCCTACTGATGAGGGTATTGAGAAAGTACGCCAAACCTTACTCCTGGATCCAGATGCCAAGCGCCCAAACTCTGAATTTCTCATGGACCTCCTGGGTTTATGCCTCAAACTTAACTACTTTAAATTTGAACAGTGCTACTATCTACAACAAAGTGGCACCAGTATGGGCTCTAATGTTGCACCAGCCTTTGCCAACCTGTATATGGCATATTATGAACAACAACATATCCTTCCCCAGTTTGGTTCCTACATCTACAGAATTTGGCGTTTTATTGACGATCTCCTCATTTTATGGAGCGGAACGACAGCTCAATTCAACAAGATGATTAGTGACCTCAATGCACTGCCATCTCCCATCAAATTTACAGCACATATTGACCCAGATCAAATTCCATTCTTAGATATTCTACTGTTGAAACGAGGTAAACATCTTTCTACTACCATTTTCCGCAAGGACACCGATAGAAATACCCTATTACATCATTCATCTTGCCATCCACCACACCTCCTAAGAAGCATCCCGTATTCACAAATGTTGCGGACGGTCAGAAACAACACAGATTCCACACAACTTCATCTCCAATTAGATGAACTCGTGGACCGCTTCCTCCATCGTGGATACCCACTACATGAACTCATGGACAGTTACCACAAAGCTACTCAATTCACACAAACTGAGTTGCTATACCCTATTCATGATTCTAATCCTGCATCTTTGGGAGTAAACAAGGAGGACCGCCTCACTTTTCTCACTACTTTCTCCCCCAACATAAAG